>NC_080558.1:46447698-46752551 GCF_030253575.1 Rhododendron vialii | reverse complement strand
TGGATTTCTGTATCAGTGTTTCTATATATCCCACCAAGTCAAGATTCAGTATAGCCATCATCGACTCTGATCTTTAAACTGCTTTCCATTCCGAAGTTGCTTCAGTTTTTAGTCACATTTTCTCATTTTCTGATTCATGGAGTTGAATTTCTGTAAAAACCAAGTCAAGATTCATTCTCGGTTCCGCTAAGGTTTTTATTTTTTTAAATACTTATTTTTCATTTTACGAATATGTTATTTTCTCACAATACATCGCAAATAATGAGTCGTACCCATTACGTACTTTGATTTTAGAACTGCTTGCCGTTCCAAGATTGCATCGAATTCTAATCACATTTCACTTTTTTCCTGATTCATGGGGTTTAGTTTCTGTTTGGGTTTTTCTATACCCACCAAGTCAAGATTGAGGGATACCCACCATGTACTTTGATCTTAAAATCGTTTTCCGTTCCAAAATCGCATCGATTTCCGATCACATTTCTCATTTTCTGTCATGGGGTTTAATTTCTGTTTCAGTCTGTTTATACCCACCAAGTCCCATCAAGTCAAGATTCAGTGATACCCATTATCTACTTTGCTCTTATAAATATGCATCGATTTCCGTTGACATTTTTCATTTTTCTGATTCTTGCTTGGGATTGATTTTCTGGTTTCAGTCTTTCTATTCCCACCAAGTCAAGATTCAGTGCTCCTAGTGACAGCAGAAGCGTACGCAACCTGCAACACCGCAAATCCAATCTGGTCATCCAACACTGGAAATTCTGTGTTCTACATAAACACTACAGGGGTGTACTACTTCATAAGTGGGGTGCCGAATAACTGCCGAAGTAACGAGAAACTCCAAATTTGTGTGCCCAACAATGGGACTTGTGCAACTTACACTGCACCTCTTCCACCACTTTCACCCGCATCTGCACCCGCACCTGCACCTTCTCAACTGAGATCGACCTCATCAGCGCCTTCGTTCTCGCCTTCGTGGTCACCCCCTGCATGGTCGCCTTCATTTCCACCGCCTTCGTGGTCGCCCAAGTCTTCTCCTTCCTATTCAGCATTGTCGCCTATGATTCGTTCTTGGTCATCGATGATAAGCCGTCCGATTGTAGTGGTGTCGGCCACCCTCGGATTATTGGTTTGGGCATCAGTCATGGAATGAATTGGAGGGTGAAGAACTGAAACCATATACTGAGATGATTTTTATAGTTTTACTACTACAATTTATTTGATTTTTTCCCAATATGTTCATCTTCCCTTGAGATTTGGATTTTGTAATTTCAATTCTATATGTTTGTATACTTTCTTTTAATATTTTAATAATGCGGAATTCCTTTTTGTCTCTAATGTCAAATGTTTTTACCTTTTGAGCTCGGCAATGGCTTTATGTTTTCCCCCAACTTTCTACATTGAGAAGTAATTCAAATTCGGGAGCTCAAATCTTGTCAAAATTCATTTTTCAGTGGGTATTTCCATGCATTCTTTCAGCCATTGAAGCACATGAAGCGGTAATCCCATGCATTTTCCGGCCATTGGATTACATGATAATTTTTTGAAGACTCTCATAGGCCGAATTCTCATGTGATTCAAGGGCTAGAAATACACAAAATTCTGGTACATGCAAATCTGAGTGAAGGAAATTTGAGGAGCCAATTCTGAAACCCTTTTGAGACAAAAAGAATCAAATGTGAACCGACACCGCCCACTTTTCCTCCTCTCTAAGAAAAGTTGGCACCAATTTCCATGGAATTGCCAATCAACCCTTTTGAGATCCAAAAAGAGTTGCTACATAAAGAGATGCACATTCTACTGTGAAGGGACCTCTGCTCGATCGAGCAATTCGTTTTCTAGCTGGAAGTGATTGTCGTCCCACTGTCTCATCATCCCCTTGAGTCACGGCAACAATTTGAAAACATAAATTGCCAACATAAAAAGCAACATCCGATTTCGCATCGAATTGATACCATTCCTCTTCTTTTCCCTTTTGTTTTTCGAAAAGGAGAAACTCTGTGTGAATCGCGTCTCGTCAAACCAGGCCAGTTAGCCTAGCTGTTTACAGTTCAAATTCTATAGAAAGGAGCTAAATATTCTTTGTGATTTCCAAGAATTTTCAAATCTTGGTAACCCCTTCCCACCTAGGGCTGCAAACGAACCAAATTGCTCGACCAACTCGTGGCTCGGCTCAGTTCGTTTAGTAATAAAGCCGAACTCAAGCTAGAGTTCTCAGCTCGTTTAGTAAACAAGCAGAGCACAATACTTCAAAGCTCCACTCAATTGTACAGGCTCACCTCATTTAAAGATGCTCGTTAAGTAAATTAATAAGGCTCAACTCATTTACAGCCGAGCCGAGCTCGAACACTACAAAGCTCGGCTCAGCTCGCTTGCACCCCTATTCCCACCTACATGACAAATCAACTGCAACTAAAAATACATCAAACTAAACATTGATCTCCATAATAAGAATACAGAGCAAGAACAGGATGCACTCTTATCAACTACTCCCAAAATTCAAATGCATTTATAACTTCATGGCACTACAAAGCGCCTCTCGCCCTATAAGGGAGCAATAATTCCAGTACAGTTACAGTACCACATAATTGAAAAGCCTGCATATCCTCCTGGTGGAAAGAAGAAGAGAGGAAAATCCCCTCTCGTAAGAACCGGAAAGCCAAAAAGGACCCGACCCAATATTTCACCAAATGGGGGTGTAAATTAGAAGATAAAAGGGACCACAATTGGTACAATGCTACAGAGATCAGGTAACTGTATAGAGGTTGTCTAAACCATAAATAGTACACAAAACCTGAGCCGAAAATGGGACTGGGAAAGTAACTTGGTGCTTGATAGAATATCAAAGAGTTAGTTGGTCATCTCGATATCTGAGTTCATCGGCTTTTGCTCAGAAACGTAAGGTACCACAGGAGCCATGGCCTCTGTAACCTGAGTAGAGGTTGACTTGGATTCAGCTCCTGCAGACGGACTCCTCATTTGAGCAGCAGTGCTACTGTCTACTTCCATGGCCGAAGCTCTTGGAGGTGAAAAGGGCTGCACCTCCACATCAGGGTAAGCAGCCTTAAACCGAGCCCGCAGACCCTCGTCCACTAATCGTACTCCACCCAATTGATTACCAAGTGAGATCCACCTGATTAAATGAACATCAGCGAACATAGATCAATTTTTTCATACTTGCGGTTAAAAAGAGAAAATTTAGATAATAGCAAATGTAGACACAAGAAGAGATAAAATCCAACTGCATAGTAAGATGAAACCTGCCCTGGAGAAGGGTTTTCAGAAAGAGGAAAAACAGGAGTATATGACACAGATTATGCTATCAACTTACTGCAGTGATGGGGTTTTCAAGAACGTGTGATGTGGAAAATCTAGACGGACACAGTCTATAGCCCTTGTTACATATATGTTCATAAGATCACTCAAAAAAAGGAAGGCAAATTAAGAAAGCATACCCTGCATGCGTGTTGTGCATGCGAGCAAATAGTTCCAGCTTTCTTGTTCTTGGACTTATCCTCTCCAACATGGGGTACATCTGGAAAAAGGCACGCATGACAAAACAAGCTAGACAACAGAAACAATCTTCATAACAAAACAAGGTTGAAGGAAATGGGCAAGCTGTTAAACGTTATGGAGTCCCCTAACCTCATCAGGTTTACGGCTTGTTTCTCGAACCTCAGCAACTACGACATCAGTATCAATATTCCTGTTTACTTCTGGATTCCCCTTTATCCCAACAAGGCAGTGCTCCTTACTGTGATTAAGCCAATGGCCTGTCCTCCCTGTTCTGATTATTCGCTGAAGTTGATTGGTCTTCACCCAAATAAGTTCCTCAACACGTTTGTATCCCCAAAGTTCTAAACTACAAGTACAAAAAGTACATTTTAGCCAGCCTAGAAAAATATGTACCAGAAAAAAAGACCTATCACGGCATCACCGCACCAAGCAATCACTAATTCATCTTTTCCGAATTACGGAACTCCCTCCATCCCAAATTGCTCGCTCCTTTTGGGCAATGGTGTCACTTGAAAACAGTGGCGGCTCCAGGAATTTATGATAGGGTATTCAAAATTTACCTTAACTCTACTAGCTAATAGTACAGTAAGAAAAAAACATCTATTCTAAAAAAATTAACTATGAGGCAAAATGAGAACTTAAAAACATATACTATTTTTTTAACAAAAACTTAATTTTTTGAAAGTTGTATTTCGTAATAGACAATGTTTCGAAAATGGAGGGGGTAAAATTTTACAGTTGTAATGTAATATATGAGTTTTCATATTTTGTGACAACGTTTAACTAGCGTATTAATCTATTAAAACCCTTTTGAAAGAAATTGTAGCGAGTACGTGGAGGTTGACTTCTCGAAACTATGTTGTTCTTTAGGATGACATGATGAGATTTTCTATCGTAGTCTTAAATTCGAAGGAATATCATTCAAGTTAACGGGATAATCAATGTAGTTGAATTTTTTTAAAGTTGTCCATAATTTTATAAACTAACTAGACAAAAAAAGTAGTTATTGTCATAAATGCGAAATTAACACATTTAGACTATCAACAATAAAGATGGAGAGAGAACGCAGAGCATAATTCTTACACTGATAGATTCTTCTTTTCACTTTCGTTTTACAATATTTTTATTATGATTATGAGCTTTATTTAATATAATGTGTTAGGTGTTTAAATATGAATTACATGAATTGATGGGCTATAATTGGGTTGTAATTGAATGTTCAATTAGTTTTTGGTTAGGTGTTCAATACTTTTAAGGTTAGGTGTTCAAGACTTTTAGAATTTGGTGTTCATTGATATTTACGTTAGGTGTTCAAAGAAAGGCTAGTCCATAATTTTTACACATATTCTAAGCAAAAAAATATTTGTTCGGGTGTTCAGTTGACCATGGAAGCTAAGCTGCTATGTGCAGCCGCCTCTGCTGAAAAATAGCCAGTATTTCACAATCTAAAATGTTTTTTTTTTTAAATTTTTGAAACCTTCTTTTTAATAAAACTAATTGAGATCTATCAAACAAGATCCATATTACGAATTAAAAAATATATTGTAAATTAGAAAATATAGGCAATTCTTTGGGAGGCCCATAATAGTGAAAGAGACTAGCAATTTGGGATGGAGGAAGCACTATTTTAGTAATTCAGTGGAGAACCCCACAATGCCAATTGAATGGAAGACTCATGGCCAAATGTGCATGAGGTTGAAATTACAAAGCTCCTTCACGATTAAAAAAAACCAGAAATATAACAGCTGCAACAAGCTTAAGGGTGCAGGGTCCGCCAACATCAATCTGCATAAATTTCACACCAAAAATATTTATGCTTGAGGGAAATCATAACCACGAGGAAAAGCCAATGGATATGGGGAATTTCTGTTCTCTCTCCTTAGATAACTAGTAGTAAAATATAGGTTCCATGGTATAGGCAAGAATTTCACCTAAAGGATGTCTCCGTTATAGTGATGAAAATCACAGCACCATTACAAACACGGTATTTGTGAAATCAAAAATGAGAAAAAGACCCACATACTTAGTACGATATCCTGCCTCATGACGACTGCATTTTCAGCAGAAAAGATAAAGTTGCCATGTTAGGCATCCCAGTATATTGATCATCATTAGTATACAATGAAATATCACAATTAGCCTATACTTAAAGTCTTATTCAATAACTGCATTATCATGTGCGCCTCATTGTTGTTGCATGTACAGATATATTTTCTTCTTTTTCTTTCTTTTCTCCCACTACATGTCCAGGGGTTGACATGCGATATCCTAAAATGTCTATCCCATGTAGATATATGAACAGCAATGGCAACCTAAACAAAGATAAACACTTACCATTCTCGTCCAAGCTCCATTGCACGACCAGTGACCCAAAGAAATATCAGACCATCAGTCTGCAGTGCAGGAACATTAAGAGTACGCATCTCATCATCAGCCATCGTCCCGTAAGGTAATTCCATATGAATGTCCCACGGTGGATCTGCCATGATAACCCCAAATTGCCCAAGAATGTCCATTCTGAAATTACGGATATCACAGTTAATCCATTGTGGTGTACCAAGCTCCACTTCTGAACAATATTCAGCACGTTGCTTTAGAGGTTTGGGGGGAGGAAGTGCAGCCGCGCTCATCATGTTAGGAGTCACATCTTGAGTATTGTCAAGCTCATAATGAACATACTTGCATGTCTGTAACAGAAACAAGGATTGACCATCAAACTTATTTTATTGTACCAACTACCAAATAAACTATATAATTTAAGACCACTTTCCATCTGAAAGGGTTCCAATATTCTTTTGTAAGTAAAACCCTTACAACATTAACGGAAGGTTACCTTCATATGACGGCAAGTATCCAAAAAAGAGCAGTCCCCCAAATTGACATCAGTATGATGAGCAATTATGCGTCGGAAATGGACCTGAAAATCGTGGAAAGATTAAGACAAAGTTGCGCTGATCATAGAAATGGCAACCAAGGAACTTTCGTGACTCTCAACTTTACAACAGCTTAAAATAATGGTCACTGAGCAAATGCCACACAACTACATTGACTGCTCTTTTGAAGAATCTAGTTGAATTTGCAGTCATCACCACATTTTTCTCCCAGTTTTCAGCAAAAATCCATTGAAACTGCGAAGGTAGAAGTTAAAGCTGATACTAATATATGTCAACTAGATTCTTCAACCACACAGAAAGCGACAAAAGGTACAAATTCAATCTCGTCTGGGTCCTAAAATTGGAAGTATTCCCCATCAAAATTTTATCTTTTTACAAGATCAACAATATTACATAAAGCTAGACTATATACTATTCCTTAGGAAAAAAGAAAAGAAAAACCCTATATACTTTTCAGCTACCGTAACCCTGAGAAGATGATTGCTGCCATAACAGGCTAATACCATTTTAACCCTGCTGGATGATACGACGGTACTTTGCACAAGTGAGAACTGGTGATTTAATACATGCCAGCGTACATAAATAAAGGAGTAGACGTGGGGGCAGTAATAAGAAAGACCTTTTGCATGATGGCACAAGGATTTTCAAGACGAGATTATGTATCATGTGGGATATAGCGAGGCAAAAGAATAACTTTATTTTGAAGGAAAGCTCCATGTCCCCGTTTCGGCCTCTCTGTTCTTGTGGCCTAGGGGAGATGGTCCCTTTTCCTTACTCTTTTGGATTTTTTTGGAAGGATTGTAAATCTAGATTTATTGGACTTGTGTTGTTTTTGAGGGAGTTGTATCTCCCTATTCGCTAAGGGTCATAGATGGGTTGAGCCCCTTCTGGCACTTTTGTTTAATATATCAGCTCAGTTACTTATCAAACAAAACGAGTAAATGCTTACAACATAATACTCCCCACCCACCTTCTCACATGCGATAAAGGAACCAGATTGACGTCTGCAGTCTTCTTTAGTCAAGGCTGTACAGTACTCCTTTAGTTGGGAACCACCTTTGGTTTTGAACTGAAACAAGATCCAATCACGACATGCATTAGGATGGATATACAGGCTACCAATATATGCATGAGAGACAACATTTACGGATAAATTAAATGCTACAGCTCCATAAATCCCATGAGATGCTACACATGAGATAGATGGAAAAAAAACAATTTCCCCTTCCTTGGCTAAGAGCCTATTGTGCATCAACGGGAGCAGGAAGTTTTGAACTAGAAGACTGGAAAAACAGGATTCAGGCAGCATCATATCCCACCTAAAAGGAGACAGACAGGGCTCAACTTGTTCTCTGGTTAATTCACAATTCTAAATGAATCTCCAGGTAGACGAACAATAAAGGGCACGTGTTGTCTTATGTTGTTCAATTCCAAACTCCCTAGTAATTCAGTAACTCAGAGACTAAGTCAAGGGAGCAATACAGTTCGTCATGCGTCATTGCCTTAAATTTCCTATTTTATATGGAGTACTGTTTAAGAAACTCTAAATGGGTTCAGAAGCATCAGCAGTGGGCCTTCAGCATAATTTATGATAACTATTACGTACAGAAGCATGGTAATATGCACATAAATTGATTTGGGCCTCTAGGCCTGTCCTCTCTGATGCCTTTCGACTTTGATTTGAGGACATGGTTCTGCAGCAAAACATCCCTTTAGATCCTCGGTTCTTGGAGGTATGGGGGGGCCATTGTTACAATGGTATCTGAGAGCAGCCACTTTGTGCATATATTGCCAAAGGTTATGTCTATCTCCAATCCTCCCCTGCCCATGCCCCCAATGGTTGGGGACTAAATAGGTTTTGTTATTGTTGTTGTTGTTGTATTACTAAGCATGCATATTGGAAAAAGGGCAGCTATTCGAGTAATATGAATCTGACTCAATGACATTGCAACCCCGCAAATCTGCATGATATGAAGCTTAATCAGATCATATACCTTTGCAGCTACAGCATTTTCCCTTGCAGTTGGCCTGCGAATGAGGTCCAAAAGCTCCTCCCCGGTTTTTGATTTCTGCAACTCCTTATAAGACTTCTTGTTCAACAAAGCCTCAAGATCCTTCAAATCATCCTCTTCCGTCCTAGTCTTCAACGCAATCGCATTTGAGCCGCCACTCATTTGAGCATTTGGTCCCAATAGCGGCCTCTGAAGTGGATTAACACCCATTCCTCTCGGCATCACCATCATTCCCGGCCCCATACCTCTTGGCCCACCACCCCTAGACCCCGGAAACATAAATGGGTCTTGCGGTCCCATCCACATATCCGGCATTGGCCGGGGCATCAGCCCTCCCATTCTAAAACCACCACCATTAACCTCACTACCACCACCACCACTTCCTTGTTGAATCTGATTCATTCCATCATTCCAAGAACTCGTTTCACTCTGCTGTTGCTGCTTACTCTCAGGCAACTCCTTAACTAACTTACTCCTATCAATGCCCACAACCATAACCCTAGACTTCCCACTAACCACAAACTCCTCAAGCTCGACTCCCCCACTATCCTCTGCCATCGACCTCAGCGCCATCTCCACCGCTAGAATCGCCCCCGACTCCCCTCCCACCTCCCTCAACGCCGCCTTCTCCCCGGCCGTCGCCATAGTATCGTTCTCCAGCTTCCTCAACACCGTCGACGAATCGATACCGGTAAAAGGCACCCTCTCCAACAAACACACCGCCACCATCGACCTCACCACCGACAACGGGCTCCCACTCTCGTCAATAGTGAACTTTTCGGTAGAGATTTCGGGAGAGGGTTTGGGCTTGTGGTTCTTAGACGGTAGTTTGGGGATTTCGGGGGTGGTGGTTTCGGGGGGAGGAAGGGGGCGTTTGAGCTTGAAAATAGGGTTAGGGTTGGGGTTGGGGTTGGGGAGGGGAGTGAAGGGGCGGTTGTTGAAAGAAGAGACGACCTTGAGGGAGACGTCGAGGGAGGAGACGAGGTCGGGGACTAGGGTTTGGAGGGAGGCGATGAGGTCGAGTTGGGCGTTGTGGGCGGTGTCTATGCGGGATTCGAGCTGTTGACGCATGTCCTTGATTGCAGCCATGTCGGGGTTCCCGTCCGATTGAATCTCCATCTCTCTCTCTCTCTCTCTCTCTCTCTCTAATAAGCTAATCTTCTACAGAGAACTTCTGAAGCTGACGATGTTCCAAGTTCAATTGTAACTGGATATGGAAATCAAAAAGTTTCGAGGATTTTAAGGAGGTTTTATAAGCAAACCAATAATAGTACTCCTATCTAAGTTCGATTTGTGTTCGCCTGTAAAATTTTAGGTGAAAGTTGAGACTCCTTAATTATATATATTTTTTCCATTAAGACTTTCCTACTCTTTAAAATTACTCATACAAACCCTCTATAAAATGAAAAAAAAAAAAAAATAGCTAACTCTATTAGGGGAATAAGAGAAAATGACCATTCTACCCATGAAAAATCACCCACGCTAACTCCTCATCTGTAAAAAATTATCCAAGCTTATTTCTTCAGCTTAACAGTCTTTTTAACGTATGGGTTATAATTGGTTAATGGTTATAGTTGAATGAGTCTTATAGATAATTTTAAATGTTAGAGGTTTTTTGTAAAAAAAGTGATAGTTGAGGGGGTTTTAGTGTATTTTCACGAAAAAAATTATTGGGAGTGATTTACAGTATATATCTAGTTATCTTCCCTCCAATTTTTTGTTTTTTTTTTTTGGCTAAAAAATATAAAAGTATAAATATACCAAAAAAAAAAAAGTAGTGTAAAAAGTATTTCCAATTTTGTTTCATAGGACCAGTTTGAGGTGTAAAAGAGCATTCCTGAGCGACAGTCCTTGTCTAAATGTTCATTTAATTTTGCATAAATTTAAGTAAAATTTCAATTTTCATGAGATATTTTAAGTGCATCTTCGTCCCTTACCTCAATTTTTTATTAAAATTTGAGTAAAAACTTTATTTGGTATGAACATTTAAATGTGTAGATTCAAATTCAAGTATAAATTTGAATAAAAACTTCATTAAAACATAGTTATAATTGGGAGACTTAAGAGGAGAAAATGACCTTCGAAAATTTGAATAAAAATTTGTGTAACACTCAATTCAATACAACTTTGGACCAAGGGCCGGTTCACTTTTTTGCCAAATCTGAGTCTAACCTAAAATTACAAGAAAAAATAAACCGGAACTGAAAGTCCGATGAATTTTATGTTTCACCTAGAGTGTAACCAAATCGGACGAAAAATCATTTTTGATTCATTTTTCTCCAAATTTGGCTTTTATATATATATGAGGCTATTTTGGTAAATACTTATGAGGGCATAAGTCATGTTTGTGTATGTGCATATGTGACGGCACAGTACGAATTTGGTTCAAATTTCGGTATGAATATTGTATAAAACCAAACTAGAGCCCGCCGATTGTTTCAAAATAAGAAATCATCTAATCCATAGTACACCATCAAATAGAAACCACTCCAATCGATGCGAATCAATTTGTGTACAGTTCGATTTGGATGTGATTGTCATCCCTGCCATCCCATGTGAGAGTTGTGCGATTATTAAATTTACTAACTTGTAGTATAAGAATTCAATTATTTGGGACAAGCATACAATATTATGCAGACATTAAACAATGAACCCTTTTTTTTTTTTTGATCCGCAACAATGAACCCATTTGACATGGCTTTTCCGTAACCAAGGCTTTGCTGCCTGCGGTGGCATCAAATGGATCACAGCTGAAAAGGCGCTACCGATCGCACCGTCGTCGTCGTCTTCTTCTTCTAATCAGGACAAGAAACCCACCAAACTCCTACACAACATTCCACAGTAAAACCCAACCTCCCCCCCCCCCCCCCCTCTCTTCACTTGCAGAACCCATGACACAATGACCAGGTTCGTGCTAACAGATGATCAAAAATTGACAATCAAAGAAATTACAAGAATTGTACAAATTTCTGATTTTCTTGGCTGGGTTTTGTTGTTTACTCTCTGTACTGACGTGTCCTAATCAGTCGCTTTCTTCATTTACTTCAATTTGTTAATAGCTTCTCTCAAATCACCATCACGTATATTATCAATTAGAATTTGCTTTTCATCCTATTGCTACCTTAATCTAGAAGATATATATTTTGATTGTTCTATTACGTATTCTATTGGCAGTGGACACCAGGTTAAAGAACAGTTCACAAGATACATCAAATTGTATATCTTGGTAACATCGATTAGGCTTCTCATTCATTTTTTTTTTTTTGGTAACTCAGGTGTTCGGGTCAGTTTACGCGCAAATTTTGCAATATGATTGTTGTTAACAGAAGTTAGCGAATTGGTGTTGATAGTGATCGTAGATGGCGGAGTTGATTGGCCCGAGACTGTACTGTTGCTGTAATTGCAGAAACCATGTTGCGCTTCATGATGATGTTGTTTCTAAAGCATTCCAGGTGTGTATTAGGCTCTATTTCTCTTGAATTTTGCTTGTGACCTTGAATCTGTATGTTATTTTTGATCAGTAGACCATGAAGAGTTCTTGTGCATAATCGACGAAAGAAGTGAGATTTGCTTCTTGTTTGAAATGATTGGAGAAGTAGATAGATTGAACCTTGAGTCCTTGACTTCTCGTTTATGAGGGGTTGAGAAATCAAGATCTGACTCAATTGTCGAAACGGTAATATCTTTTTGGTTTGGAATTAGAGGGCATAAAACAAAAAATAGGAACGAAAACGCATTTGTTTTTTTCTTCGAGGTAATCTACCTGGGAACTTAAATAGGTACAAAAAGAAATCTACTTTGTTTTTAGGAAGGCACAAAATATCAGTGTATGTTAGGGCGTTAGGGGGAGTCGAATTCCCGGCTTGAACCAAGTTGTTAGCGCTCTTTACCTCTTGAAAAGAAATCTACTTGGGAACTGAATTTTAGTAGAACATAGCAGTTTCATCCGTATGTAACGAATATGTGTCTATTTACATTCAATTGGTCTTCTCATGCCTTTGCTAGAAGCTTGCTCTCGGGTTACCATATCTCTAAATTTTGTGTTTTGAGCTCAGGGAAGAAATGGTCGGGCATTCCTTTTCTCCCATGCAATGAATATCGCTGTAGGGCCCAAAGAGGACAGGCAGCTCATGACTGGTCTGCACACGGTTGCTGATGTCCATTGTGGGGACTGTCGTGAGGTGCTGGGTTGGAAGTACGAACGGGCTTATGAGGAGACGCAGAAGTACAAGGAAGGGAAGTTTATACTTGAGAAATTGAAAATTGCAAAGGAAAACTGGTAGTCCACCATAAAGTCCCTCTTACTCTGTCCCGTCGTTGGTATCAAATTCTATCAGTGTCCCTCAAGTGTATGTTGTTCAGAAAGTGCCTCGTCCATTCAAAATTGTGTAGTCATTATTCCTTGCTGTTCGTTCCCTTCCCGCTATGTTCCTCTGTGGATAATTGGATATCGTGTTGGAGATTGTTGACATTGTGAATAAACTTGTGAATATGTTTCTAATTTATGCTTTTGACTCTTTTCTGCTGCAGATTGCATACAAATCCTTGGAAGTTCATGTATCCCTGCCTTGAATGACAAATTTTCAATGTTGATAATTGTGTTACTGTTATCTGATCAATTACTTTGTCTAATTGATATTGCTATTGCATATCTTCGATGAGTATTGATCTTGTCCTTTCTAGTGGAATAGAATCGTAGACCTGCAGTTACCTTTTAATAGAGTTGCCTGACTACTGCTATCAATCTGATGGTCAGTTCTATGATCAGGCTTTGTCTTGAGAATTTAAGTGCAGGTTTGATATTTTTGATTCTGAATAGAGTCAAAATGTGGAATTCTTGGATCCGATTGTGAAATTATAGAAGTATGTTATTGCCATTCTCCAGTAGGTTGCATGAGAAGAAGTACATTAACAAGAACTTGTAGGAGCAGAATCAGATCTCCTCATCGAGCTCTACTCTATGATGCACTTAGCTATGAACTCTATGATGCCTTCTATGATGCACTCAATTATGAACTTTATGCACTCCGCTATGACTTCATCCCAGTTAGTATCCCTCAAAGCTTTTGCTCGTTTAGGTTTTGCTGATGAAGTATCATGAGAAGAACGGGATTTTTTCCTCCTGCGGGACATGAAATTCAAAGATGCAGTAATCTTATTGCCGATACGCTCGAGAAATTTTGTTGGCGATGATAGTCTTGATCTTCTGGATTCCTTGACGTACTCCCTTGGTAGAGCTCTGTTTGCGAAACGTGGGATTGTCAGGATTAGTTTCTGGTTTGGTTTTGACGGTCACTGGTCCACTGCCTACTTCCGACATTGAGAAACAGTCTTTGTCGCAGAGAAAGATAGAGTTTTACGTGTGCGAGTTTGAGCTATTGGAGTTGTATGTGGAATGTAAGAAGACTAAGCAAAGGGCGAAGAGAACAATGCAATAGAAGAGTTTTAGTACTTCGGAGGATGAGAAAGGAACGAACCAACAAACACTCACAAGTTGTAGAAAACTCTCTCAAACCTGAGGTAGCCAAATTGAATGGAGTACTAACTTTGTGCTGTATTAGGATGTAAGTGTATCCTGATGAACTCGGTCAAAAGCCTTTGGGAGTGCCAAGAAGTGTCAAAACTAAAACTTTTTGAGGATCCTTTGATAATCCTTGCAAGGCGTGGTTGTATTGCTACCTAGACTTGGAACTTGGAAGCTTTGGGGATGCATAAGGTTGCTCAATGCACTACTTCTCCTGAAATCATCTCTGCTTATTTAAGCCATTATTATTTTTGGCACCCGACATACAGTCTATTTGAAACTTCAATATGAGTTATTGCAGTCTCCGATGTCTTAATTCTGACTCCTGATTTCTGTATTTTATCTTAAGCTTGTTTGTCGCGGAAACAAGTTAGTTGCGGTTTAGAATATGGTTGAATGTGAGACCCAAAGGTTCCATGTCAACACTGATTTTCACAAAGTTTTAACGACAGAAGTAACAAGTTAATCTGTTGATTCTATCATGGAAGCTCATTTATTCAGTTTCTTTGCATCCCATATAGAACGGTATGTCTCCATCTTTAGGTTTTGCAACTGCCATTCCGTGAAGTTTATCTTACTCCACTTTGGACGTGTCCCACGTGTGTCTGAGACATGTCTGGTACGTGTCCAAAATGTGTCTGATTGGAAAAAAGAACAACGGTCTGACTAAAAAAGAAACGTGTCTAATTTAAAAAATTAAATACTTAGACACATATTTTTCAAATGCCAGGAACGTGTCTACCGTGCTCGACACGTCTGCGATACCGATACAAAGGGCCCGGAAACATGTCCGTGCTTCTTTGATTACAACCAACAATGAAAAACATACTCAGCTAAAAGAAGAAAAAAAGACCTTATTGCGTTTTCCTTGATTCTCTCCGTACCATTGTTTCTCTTCTTTCAAATGAGACCTAACCCCTTGTGACGGATTTATGCTCATCTATTTTAATTAAGTTAGGACGACGTGATTTACAACACAAGCAGGAATGGGTGTGGCGGCCTAAAATATGAAAAGTTCCTCAGTGCATACTGGTTATTTGCATAACAAAAAGGGGGACGAAACAAAACAAGCAGGAAAGGGTGTGGCGGCCTAAAAAATTAAAAGTTCCTCAGTGCATACTGGTTATCAACACCATTTTCTTTATGAATTCTGATCAAGTGAGATAGGATGCAAACCTTTTTCCAAAAAATAAATATAATCCAAGAGAAGATGCAGCCCAACAACACAGGAATGAAAGCGTTGTAAGGAAGTCAAAATTCCCCGCATATCCTACTATAGACTTGAATAAACAAAACAGAGCACCAAGGGCTGATCTTTTCACTGGGGCAGCAGTAATACCATTAAAAAAAGCACTCGAAAATCACAAGAGTTAAAACAAATGATGTCAAAAACTACAAGAACGTCGATGGATACTAGGCTATTTGAGCTCAAGCAGCACCACTGCCGAATTGTTGCCCAATGATTTAAAAGTATGTATACAACCCTGTAAGTCCTTGTCGCAGGCTATTAAAATCGAATCATTTTTCTCGTCTTTATACTTGACGTAGTAAGTTCCAGCTTCTAGGTCCAGTCTTTTAGCCACTTCTTGCTGAAGATCTACTAATCTAGACGGCAAAGAAAGCAGAAACTTGATTGTATTATTTTCATATTTTGCCATAATTGTCACTATATCCGCATCTTGGAATGCTGACTTTGTGTGAGGAACACTATCTGAGGCTTGATTTGAAGGCAAATCAGAATTTTGACATTGTCGGGTTTGTCCCTTGTTCTCAGCAGGCGAGGGCCGAAAGGAACGGAACTTTTTTATGTCACGATTGCGAGGTGGCCACCTATCAATACCATAACCCCTACATACACGCTTCAATGTCGATATGCTAACTGCAAAACGAACAATTTAGATTAGAGAAAAACCTTCTATACTTCCAAAAGCCCAACACTTTCTAAGTGAAAAGAGACCGTCTAGTTAAAAAATACAATGACGACAACAAGCAAACTCAGTATTTCAAATTTTGAGAGTGTACTTTTACCTTGGAGTTTCTTTGCGGCATCGTTACGGCTCTTTTTGGAATATTTAAGAATATCATCCAAAGAAACTTCAATTCGTTCTGAATCTGAACTAGTAACCATGATGACGTTTCGTTTTGTAGTGATGACATTATGTGCATTTTTTGAATGATCCATTGACAGCTGATCAGATGAATCTAGTTGCGTGGTAACTTTTCCACTCTGCAAGGGTTCAAGACTAGGCAAATTGTACTTTTGTGCCTCACTAACGACATTCGTTTCATTGCTTATGGCATCCATTGGTGGCTGATCCAGATGACCTGGCTGCAACATCACTCCTCTACCCTTAGCTTGGATCTTTTTAACAGAATGAAGTTTTAGTCCATTCTGAAAATCCATAACTTCAACTGATAATAAATCCCCCAGTTCTTGGCCAGAAGCAAGCTTAAAAGTTCTGAAATTTTCCTCCATCGTCCCCAATATCAAGCTCAATGAGGTCCATGAGTTGTCATGGTATCTTTCGCTCGTGGGCAAAAAGAACTCTAGTACATAAATGTCATTTGCAGTGTAACTGCTCTGCAAGCATATTGTGAACCAACCATGGAAATTGCACAGTTGTGCATAGGGTAGCAAGGGGTACTCAGCTAAGCTGAGTTGGGTTATATCCGAGCAATATAACATGTTAGGAGGTAAAAGTACCATCCCAGCAACCCCTCCCTTTCTTAAGTGACAGGATTTACTGACTAGTACAAACATATTATGCCAGAAGTTTGAGTGCCCACAAAATTCCAAACCCTCAGACAGGAGTTGCCCTCGCAGTAAATGTTTGCAAGCACTGCAAGGGACCCATGTCATAGCCAAGGGTAGCTCATGAATTTTGCACACCCTTTCCAACACCGTCTTGAGTTCCTGGAAGGCAGTTGTGCGTGCTTTATTTTCATCCCCGATCTATTTTGAAAGTATTGTCACATCAGGATTCTTGAGTGAAGTTATCACTTACAGTAACTATGAACTGTTTTAAAATCAAAAGATTGAATATTGCATCAAGGTTTTTCACTCACTTGCATTTCGTAGTGTTTATATCCATCAAAACATAGCAGACCAAACTCCTGCAGGGAAATGGAAACATGCAACTCACGAATCTTGAAAACACACTGGATATACACAAGTAGGGTCAAAGAAAAGCAAAGTTAAAAAAAATATACGTCCATATGGGTGACAAGGGTTTGTGCAACATTGGCTTCGCAGAAGTCCCAGCCTATGAGGAAATGATCTTGGAAATTTTGTGAGTCAGCATTCAACATATTAATATTTTCTTCAAAGGAACACAAGCTTCCAGTGAATAAAAGTCTAGTATACCCTAACTGAAATTCAAAGGAGACCCTTAGGTTACATACGTGTTGTTTAGCAAAACACTAGCTCAGATTTGATTTCAGAGAATTCAACTGCGATGGTGTTCACACGAATGGATGTCGAGTGAAAGAGAACATGGCATAGGAGTCCCTGACTGATTCGTTAAGTCCTAATTCCACTCAGGATACTTTAACAGCATAATTAAGGAGGGGCGATGTTCTTTTTAAACGGCAGCTTTCCTGTGTCCGAGGGAACAAAACCCACAAAACTCCTCAAGCTCTAATGTTGTCCGTTATCTGGAGAGATTTATATCAACTTATCAAGACAACTGAATGAGGCTCTGGACCGTTGTATCTCATCAAAATGCTTAATATTCGTATTTGATTGCTTATCCAATTTTGCATTGCAGTTGTCTAATTGGAAAACTACTTCCTTCTTAAAGGAAAAACATTGGCTCATGCTCATAGAGGTGAAATGACTATATTTGAAGGAGAAACAGTGGGTTGTTGCCAAATCATTTGACTTCTTTTCTTTTTCATTTTTTATGGTAAGAGCCAAATCATTGACTTCAAAATGTTCTGTTTTAAGCCTTTCGTGATTCCATAAGACAACCATGTGCTAAAGTATACTCATATTGTCCGAAGCACCAGTTGAATACGAGGAGTTATTGCCATAAGAAATTGAGGGATACCAGTGTTTCTCGTCTCATGTCGACTTAAAGAGACGAAAATTCAAAAAAGTTAAAGGATGTGACCAAAGTATAAAAATTAACAGTTTTGTACAAACTATAATTTACTTAAGCAAAGCTTATTAAAGGAAGTTAGATATCAATATCTATTTCAGACATATCCATGACAAATAATGAACAATACTTTTTTCAGTAGCGGGTACCCTTATTCAGATAGCTCCTCTCGAGTAGTTTAAAAAAAAAAAAAAAAAAGGACATCCAGTTTTGACCTTTCTGGGTCCATCCCGAGCTCAATTTGATCGTTGAGAAGATTAGCCAGGAAAAAAATTATGTGCATCAGATATTGATCGACATGATTTATAATCTTTTTCCTTTTGTTGATACGATCACAAGAATCTAAAACACATTTAATATTCAAACAAATACACATACACTGGATTTGAGCCCATTTATTTGAAGATAAATATGCTTTGATCAGTTTGTGATCGATATTCAAGCAAACTGGGCAGATAATACTTCTTCACAGGCTCTACACAATGAACTGTTCAAATCATCTAAATGAGTCAGGGATATACCCGACTATCTATAGGGAAATGACAAAAAAAAAAAAGCCTTTCATTATTTCATATCTAACTTGCATAAATTATTAGGAGTAGTTTAAAAGTGAATATCAATGGCGAAATGCGGGACATCCAATTGAACCTTTCAAGGAGACATACTTTAGAAGGATGTGCATTTTACCTTAAAAAGTTGAATTCCCAACGAGACTAACATTATGGGGACGAGGGAGTAGAAAAGAAGCATAGTTGAGAAAAATCAACTTATAATCTTTCAAGCTAAAGCTGAAATTTATAACTGGGTCCAGTTTTGTGGAAAAGTAATGCATCATCTCGTGCCTAACAACCATTAAAGTAGTAAAACAAAAAGGGCAAAAAAGAATAACTAATGTTAACAAGAAATTCAAAGATGCCTGGATTATTGACAAACCTGAAAAATGTCATACATTTGGCCAAGGAAAGATTTGTCATACGAAACTCGATCCGGGAAGTGCAGAGACACAATCTCAAGTACACCGACACAGGTGTGGCTGGAATGGTCGAACACTGGCACAGCACAAGATCCATTTATGTTGCAACAACGTACAGCAAGGTTGCGTTGTGGATACTCTTTCAGAGAGTAATGCATCACAAACGGAATGGATTCGGGGAATTGATGGAGGAAGACACGGCCAGGAAGCCCAAGTTGTTCTTCTCCACTCTCTGCATCTGCGTAGAAGGAGTTATACTCCCTACACATCCCCATCCTGTACTCACAAAGCTTACGGGTGTCATCCGGATTGTGTTCTGCTGTGCCAATGGCAAAAGGTTGGAATTGAGTAGTAAGCAAAGTCCGCCCCTCGGACGTTTTTGTGGGTGCCCAAAATTGAACTAGGTGCCGACTAAGTTCCTTCTTGAATATCAATTTTTGGAGAGCGTGTCTGATTAAGTCCGCAAAATTATCTGTAAATGAAAGTTGAGGTTGAGCCCAGAAAAAAAAAAAAAGGAAGAAAGAAGAAAGCAAGAGAGAGAGAGAGAGAGAGAGAGGACTTGCCGGGTTGGGTCTGGTGGTCTTGTTGGCTCCAGAAAACCCATCCACGACCCGGACGCCCAAAAATATATTTATCTCCTTCAAATCGCGAGCAGTTGAGTCGTTCCTTATGTATGTATTCCTTGAAATTGGGAGGGAACTCCTCAACTCCAAGGAATGTACCGGCATCATCAACACTTCCGTCTATGGCCATCATCTTCAATTCTTCGCAAAGAAATCGATCGGCGAACCCACCAAAACATGAACCCAATTGCCCCCTCACACTTCCCTCTATTATAGGATAGGAATCCAACTTTCCTCACCCAGGAATTTTAATCGGTTCATTTAATTGTCTTTTTTTTTTTTTACCTATATTACAGTTTGTGAGGTGCTAGTTGGTTAGAGTATTCACAGTATTATAATCATAAGTAAATAGTTTTTAAAGTTAATAATGTTGGTGCAAAATATGACTTACCGATATTCAAATGAGATGATTTTTAATAGTGACCTCAAACGGGATGTTTTGAACAACATGAGCAGTTCCGATTATCTTTGTGGGACCCAAAACGGGTCCAAAAACCATCTGTACGCGATGCCTGTTTTCAAAAATCTGTGCGTATAGCACTGTTGAAGAATATGAGCTATTCGAGATCGACTTGTAATTTGCTTGATTAAAATTCGTTTGAGATCGATTGGCCTCATGACCAAGTCAATCTTAAATGGAGTGTATTTCTAAAGCTCATTAAATTTTCAAGCCAAATTTAAACAATTAAGCGTTCAACTCATCCTGTTCGTTTATCGGCCCTACTTTCCATAGGTGAAAAATTACACAAGGATTACATGAATCAAAAGTTGGATTTTCAAATACCTTCACTTACTAAACAAAAGAAAGTGCATTCATCATGTAAAAAAATTTGAAAATCAATAAATTCTTAAAAGAGTAGTACGTGACAGCAGTCATATCATAAAAGTGATTTTGATAGCATGCAACGAGGAACGATGAGCAAATGTGCCCATCGTCATAAATTAATTTAGTGCTTAAAAAATTATAGCCGTTTGTCTTCCCAAATGACTTTTAAAAAAAATCTAAAACCTGCACATCAGCCTTGGCCAGATTTTATATGGATTAGCTGCACTTGGGAATTTTACCCACCCTCACTGGCTTTTTTAGGTTCTTTTAAGGGATGATGGCTGATCTTCATCTCCTCAGTCAACCACACGGCTCTAGTTTTCCTTGATTTGTGTTGTTTGTTTTCTCTTTGTAAAAAGGCTTGCTTATTTGCAAAGGGAATTGATAATGCCAAAACTCTTTTTGTTCCTGTCAAAACCTTTTTTAATCCTGCCAAAACTCAATGTTTGTCTATCATTGCATGACTTAATTGCCCTTCATTACACCAATTGTTTTACAAAAATTTCCCTTGAAATCCCTTGGGAGTATTTTAACTTTCTTGCAGACATTTTAATAATACAAATTCAGAGGACTAAACACATCTTTAAAATTCACGTCAAATTCATGGTATTGAACAACAGCAGTGTCCATACTGCTGAAGTCCAAAATCCTCCATGTTGTTTAAAAACACATAAAACAATTTAAAAACACTAAAACCAAATCAACTCATTTGAACACGCAATTTGCTTTTGCTCTGTATTCTCTCAATCCTTAATAAAGCAATTAAGGGCTTGTTTGGATTATTAATCTAATAGCTTACCAGATTGCTTTGTAAAGGTATATCCCATATGATTTGGCCCCTTGTTTCCTTCATCTACGGCCCCTTCAAACTATAGTATATACGTATATACTGAATTATTTATAAGAATCAGAGAAGTGGAAGACAGCAAAGGGATTGTCCAGAGTTCACAAACAGAAAAAGCGGTTCCAAACACAAACCCAGAAGGAATATCAGCTTGGCTAATTGATTCCGAGTTCACAAACAGAAGAGGAATTAAGGAGAAAAAGATGGGAATGATTGTCATGAAAAGGGGATTAGTTCCTTTCTGGTGAGAATTTTCAATCAAGGAAGCTTTTTGATGGGTTCTTCATTTTGGAGTTTGGTAATCTGTTTCTGGTATCCTTGAAAAAAAAATTTGAAGCTCTGATTATGGAATCGCAAGAGAACTTTAAAATACTCTAAGGGATTTTAAGGGGCATTTTCGTAAAGCAAGGGATGTAGTTGAAAGCAATTAAGTCATGCAATGAAAGCTAAATATTGAGTCTTGGCAGGAACAATAATGGTTTTGGCAGGAACAAAAGGGGTTTTGGCATTATCAGTTCTCTTTGCAAATTGCTGATGCAAAATAAATCCTCCGATAGGATACATTGACGAAGAATTTTGATCTTTCTTTTCCATTATAATGATAAAATAGGTCCTACCAGCTAAGAAAGCTATAAGACTTGGATTAAACAAAAATATTTTCTTCCTCTGTGTTCATCTATACAGTCAATTAAATAGGCTACAGGAGATGCAAATTACAAGTGGTAAAAATACATTTGAAAAACTATCCTTGTCTATGTCTACAACTACGTGAAAGGGTTTGTTATCAAGGAGGGTTCTTATCCTTATCATTTACACGCCCCCGCAAGATGGTGCTCCCATTGGAGACACCAATCTTGGACCGCAGAAGAGAAAGCCGGTGTCGAGATAATGGTTTGGTGAGGGCATCAACTAGTTGGTCCGTGGTGGCCACATGCGACACTTGAAGTAGTCCTTTAGAAACCAAGTCACGCATGAAATGGAAGTCGATAGCAATATGTTTCATGCGAGAGTGGAAGACAGCATTTGCACAAACATAGGTGGCCCCAACATTATCACAATAGATCACCGGAGCTTTGGTGAGAGAGACCCCAAGCTCACCAAGTAAAGACTGTAACCAAAGTAGCTCAGCAGCGGTGGCTGCCACTGCGCGATATTCAGCCTCAGTAGATGATTGAGCTACAAAATGTTGTTTGTGAGAGCTCCAAGAGATGGCATTGCCACCAAGATAAACAATATAAGCTGTTGTGGAAGTGTGATCGTCATGATTTCCGGCCCAATCAGCATCGGAGTAGGCATGTAAAAATGGAGTAGCTTGACGCTTTAGAAAAAGACCATGGAAGATTGTGCCTTTTAGATAACGAAGGAGTCTTTTAGCCGTGGTCCAATGCTGTTCGGATGGTTTGTGCATAAATTGCGACAATTTGTTAACCGCATATGCAATATCCGGGTGGGTAAGTGCAAGATATTGAAGAGCTCCAATAACACTGCGATAGTCAGTAGCATTTGTTAAGGAGGAACCATCGTCCAAAGTAAGAGACCCGCTAGTTGGCAGCGGGGTGCTGACTTCTTTTGCACCAGCCATATGTGTTCGTTCAAGAAGATCCCGAATATATTTGTGTTGTGATAGAAACAACCCCATACGAGTGGAAATAACCTCAACACCAAGGAAAAAATGAAGATCGCCTAAGTCCTTGACAGAGAAACGGCGAGAGAGTGCACAAATAAACCTTGAGATAAAGCTTGTAGCACTTCCAGTAACAATAAGATCATCCACATAAATGAGGAAATATGCAAGAATTCCATCATGTCTACAAATAAATAAAGATGTGTCTGACTTGGAATTGGTAAAACCATGAGATAGCAAGAAAGAACTTAGCTCAGTATACCAGGCCCGCGGAGCTTGTTTGAGACCGTAAAGAGATTTCCGGAGTTTACATACATGAGAAGGAAAATTGACATCAATAAACCCCGGAGGTTGAGACATGTAGACATCTTCAGAAAGAGAGCCATGGAGGAAGGCATTGTTGACATCAAGTTGGCGAAGCGGCCAACCTTGAGTAATAGCTAGACAGAGAACAACCCGAATTGTCGTAGGTTTCACAACCGGACTGAATGTATCACTATAATCAATGCCGGGTCGCTGATGGAATCCTTTGGCAACCAAGCGAGCTTTGTATCGATCAATACTACCGTCAGATTTCCGTTTGATTCAAAATACCCACTTGCATCCCACAAGATTCTGGGAGGGCAATGGAGTGACAAGCTCCCAAGTCCCATTGCGAATCAAGGCATTGAATTCCTCTGACATTGCTTGACGCCAGTATGGGTGACACATAGCTTGAGAGGCACACGTGGGTTCTAAGAAATTTGGGTAGGGTGTGTTTAGTGGTGGAATTTATTTGTTTGGGTTTGAAGACATTATTTTGTGAACGGGTGGTCATGGGATGGTTGCGGGTCAGTGCGAGAGGAGGGTGAACAGACGGATTCAAGTCAAGTATTTGGGTGAGGCCTGGGGGGGAGTTTGCAGCCGTGGGAATAGGAGGGGTGAATATTGACCGGGTAAGTGGGGAGTGGGAATTGGGTGTTGGATTAGGAGAAGATTGAGATGTGGTTGGACTCATAGGATAATGCTGATGCAAAAATGAATGCTCGGGAGAGGTATTCAGTTGTTGGACTCTAGGTGGGTCTTTTTGGTTCAAATTTGAAATTATGGCATGGGAATTATTGGTAGCAGGAGAGGAGGATAAGATTGGGTCGGGAGGGTTATGAGGCGCATTTTGTGGGGGGTTGGGGACAGTAGGTGCAGGAAGGGGAATGTTTGTGTTGTGAGTAAGGGAACTGCGACAAGGACTTTGAGGCACGGGTGATGTGCAGATGGGCAAAGCGGGTGCATCTTCATTGAGCTGTGGCGTGCGTTGGGACGAGCCATGCAAGACGGGCACATGAAAAACGGACGGAGAGGTGGTGATAACAGTGGGTGACCAAGACTGGATTGTGGTGGAAGTGACTCGGGGATGCGCAGACGAACATGTTGCTAGTGGAAAAATGGACTCATCAAATGTAACATGGCGAGAGATAAAAATGCGTTGAGACGATGGATCGAAGCACTTATAGGCACTCTGAGTGAGAGAGTAACCAAGAAAAATGCATGGACGAGAGCGAGGTTCAAGTTTGTGTTGTGCGTACGGTCGTAACCAAGGATAGCACAAACAACCAAAAATACGTGTTTTGGAATAATTCGGGAAGTCACCAAAAAGGGCTTGAAAAGGAGACATGGTGTTTGGAAGGATGGGTGTGGGAAGTCGATTAATTAGGTAAACGGCAGTTTGAAAGGCATGAGACCAAAACGACAAGGGAAGAGATGCTTGATGCATTAGAGTCAATCCAGTCTCAACAATATGTCGATGACGTCGCTCTGCCGAGCCATTATGTTGAGGAGTATATGGGGGAGTGGTGAGGTAGGAAATGCCAAAAGAGGCAAAAAATTTGTGAAGTTTTTGAAACTCGCCTCCACCATCAGAATAAGTAGAGACAATTTTTGTGTTAAAATAATTTTCCACCAAGGCCTTGAACTGGGGAAATGTACTAAATACCTCTGATTTTCTCTTTAGTGGATAAAACCAAATGTACTTCGTGAAATGGTCCACAAAGATGACATAATAATTAAAACCATCAATGGATTGAACAGGAGCAGGGCCCCAAACATCAGTATAAATGAGATCAAGAGGACCACGACTCTTAAGAGGTGAAACATGAAATGGGAGCAGATGACTCTTATTACATTCACATGAATTACAAGAAGTGAAATTAGTTGAACAAGACGATAGAGGCAGAGAGAAATGCTTGACAAGATGCTGAAGGGTTCTAATAGAAGGATGTCCGAGACGTTTGTGCCAGTCATGCAAAGCAGCTTTAACACCAACCATAGCTAATGGCTTTATTGAGGGAAGATGCACGAACTTTGGCCACTCATACACATCGTCTTTATTCAGGCCTCGAATGAGAGTCTCTTTGGTGCGCAGATCCTTCACAGAAAAATGAGAGGGAAAAAATTCAATAGAAGTTTGATTTGTTTTGCAGAATTGAGAAACTGAAATTAAATTTTTTTCCATGGAAGGGACACATAAAACATTGGATAAAGAGAAAGTGTGAGAAGGGGTAGGAAGTTTCATAGAACCCGTGTGACTAATACTCAAACCTGAACCATCACCGATGACAATATTATCAGGACCATCATATTCTGAATGCATGGAAAGATTGCTGAGATCAGTGGTCACATGGTGGGAGGCCGCGGAGTCAATGAGCCAATTTTGGGGTGAGGAACGGGTAGTGCCAGTGCAATTTGCTATAGGATCCTGAGTGTGTGGTGGCCGAGCACGCGGACACCGTTTAGCGGTGTGACCCTGTTGATCACAAAGTTGACAGAATCCTTTGTAGCCACCTTTGTAGCCGTGGCTTTGAGTCTGGCTTGGATGACGATGCTGGGCTGGGATGAGGTCCTTGATTGTTGCGAGGTGGAAAGGTTTGCTGATGAGTTTGAGAACCAGTACGATTGTTGGCGAAGCCACGACTAGACTGGTAATTGTTGGAGCGATGGGTGGAGTTGGCGGTGATCACCTGAGGGGTGGTCTGGGAAGTGTCTTTTTGGAGGAAGGCCTCATAATCAATAAGTTTGTCATGAAGCTCTTCAAAGGAAATGTCGGATTCGCGAACACAAAGAACACCAACAATCTCCTTGTACTCACTACCGATGCTATTGAGAATGTAAAGGAGGAGGTCATCCTCATGTACAGCCGCATCAATGAGAGCGAGCTCATCGGAGGTGGCTTTGATAGTTTGTAAATACTCTGCCATAGGCTTGGAGTCACAAGGTTTTCCGAGACGCTCCTTGAGACTCATCACACGTGAACGCGATCGATTGGCATAAGGTTTGGTAAGTTTGGTCCAGGCTTCATGGGAGGTTGCTGCAGATGCAAGGAGAGGAGTCACCTGTTCAGAAACAGATGCGAGAATTGCATGTAGCAGAAGTTGATCTTGCCGCATCCAAAAAATATAGGCGGGGTTAGCTGCTTCAGCCACTGTCTTCGGTGGACACATATGAGACCCGTCAACATAGCCCTTGAGATCATACCCAATGAGAAGGGAATGAAACTGTGCACGCCAAGAAAGATAATTTATGGGTGTGAGTTTGAGAGGAAGTTGAGCAGCGGCATTGATAAAGATCAAAGCCTGATTAGAATCTGTGGATTGAGGAATCGAAACGACGGCGGAAGGTTGCTTAGAGCTTTGGAGATCAGCCACGAAGGGAAAGCAAGGAAGGGAAAAAAAGATCGGTTTACTTGTTGGAGTGTTGCGGCTCTGATACCATAAGAAGGCTATAAGACTTGGATTAAACAAAAATATTTTCTTCCTCTGTATTCATCTATACAGTCAATTAAATAGGCTACGGGAGATGCAGATTACAAGTGGTAAAAATACATTTGAAAAACTATCCTTATCTATATCTACAACTACGTGAAAGGGTTTGTTATCAAGGAGGGTTCTTATCCTTATCATTTACACCAGCAAGTGCTAAATTCAAAGTTCTCACTGTCACTCATCGAAGCAGGCATCATAGACATTGAAATATCTTCTCATTGGGAAATATCACCACCAAACATAACGAAAGGCAAATGATAGATTTGGCGCATTATGGTTCTCTACGTAACCTACTATGTTCAAAGCAAATCAAATAGCTTTACAACAATCTCAGAAAATGCAGTGTGTATGTACATATGTACACGGACGCATCGTTTTGCCATAACCAGTCTACAACTAAATCATCCTGTCGCAGCCAAACTTCATCTTGAGATAATTAAGAAAAACGGTTACACAACATTCACTCGACAAGGCATTTTACCAGTACCAAGAAAAAGCATAACCACTCAGTATTTGAAACAATGAAATTGGAAAAATCATTCTATAGAATAGGAAAAAAATGATTAGTTATTGAAACCAACAATAGGCATCAGCTTCCGCAGATGAATCCTCTCTCCCTCTTTCGAGCAAGAAAGTACGATCAAGAAACGTATTTACATCAACAAACAGAAATTTTCCTCCTCAAGATCCACTTCTTTTTGACATTTTCCATTCCTTCCTCCTGTATCCTGAGGAGTTCATAGAAAGACTTGCGATATTGCATGTCAATGATGTCAAGCTCCAGCTTCAACTCATCCCTTTTGATCGCCATCTGCTACAGATTGAGTAGAAAAACTCAACGAGCTGACATCATTTGATAGAGAACTACATGGAAAAGAAGTCTCCGAAGTCTTCAGGATTTCATTCATGACGACAGATCTACAGAAACTACCCTTGCATCCTTCAAACCCATTTGAACTCATGTTCCATTCACTTCAGAAGACCTCCTTATTCACATATCAGGTGGAATCATGCTCCTTGGAAATGGCTTCACCAGAAACTCTTTCAGATCTTGAAGCCCAAGAACATCTCATAGAGCTTTGATTATTTACATGTGTACAATCCTCACATGGACTTTCTTTACTCCTAGAGTTTCCAAACGAGGGCTTCCAGTTCGGTACGAGTTTTACAATCAAGCTGTCTATCAACTCAGCTATGAAAGTCAAATCTTCATTTGACAAATCAAGTTGGTCAACCATCTCACCCACTATTGACTGTGCAGTATCACGGGCAAGGTAAAACACAAAATCAATATTCCGAGCATGACCTAGAAACACAAAAAAGCTTTTAGACCATTCTTAAGAGAATATCAAAGGACTTAAGCCCAGAAGAATTTTACTTACAACATGACTGAGCGATGCGCAGAGTGAATGAAATTGAGTCATCACCATTTATCACCCCTTCCAATTTGAACTCATTTTGTGCCATTGATCCTCCTTAGTTCTAAAGCTGAAACATGAGTAGCTTCACCAGCACTTTTTGTACAAGTACTGGACAAAAGCTTATTGTGCCCAGAGTCTATTTCCATGGCGAATGAATCGGGCTTTGGCACATTTATTGACTTAGGCACATTTATTGATTTGATTCATGACTGGTCTATACACGGTTGCTGATGTCCATTGTGGGAACTGTCGTGAGGTGATGGGTTGGAAGTACGAACGAGCTTATGAGGAGACACAGAAGTACAAGGAAGGGAAGTTTAAACTTGAGAAATCAAAAATTGCAGGCTTATCTATTTTTTTGGTCCCTACAAAATAGACTCGGTTTCAATTTCATCATTACAAAACTTTTGGTTTCAATTTTACCTTTCAAGTTTCTAACGGATTTCAATATTACCCTTTCCGTCAAACTTGGACGGAAAATGCTGACATGGCTAACATGTGCTTAGTTGGCAATGGAAAGAATCCCATATAGTGCCACTTAAGACTTAACCCACACAAAGCATAATCAAAGACCCACAACAGACTTAACCCACACAAATCATAACCAAACATTTTTTTCAGTTGAAAGATTCCATAATTTCCATTTCGTTCATTGTGTTGAAATTGTTTACTGTATCTCATCCCTAACCTCTGCAAAATTGGGCATACCATTGTTTTTCAACTTTTCAAGTGTTCAAACAAAACCACTTTTTTTTTTTTTGCTCGGCTACAAAACCCAGTTGTTTTTTTTCTCAGCTACAAAACCCAGTTGATAAAGAACGTTAATTTCTAAATCAATTGTATTCATGCCTTTTAATGCACTAAATCCCTTTGCTATGCACTAACTTTAAGCATAGCAAAAACTATTGTAAATCATAATCAATTGGGTTAAAAATTAGGGATTTTTCTGTTCTTTTTTACTGGAGGGATTTTTTGTGTTTTGATAAGTGGGTCATTCGGTTACTACTAGCAATTGATCAAGAAGAGGAAGGAAATGGGTGGAGATTGTCGATAGAGGAAATGGTTGGAGATTGTCGATAGAGGAGCCAATTGGATTCCAACTTTCACAACCCAATCTGAAATCAATTATGTTTGGCACAGGGCATCAACTAGGATTTATTGCCAAACAACAGATTGTTTGTGGGTGCAGTTCTGAAAATTAAAATCAGAGTGTTCATAGGTGGGCTTGGGTCTTTGGGGTGTGATTTGTGTGGGCCTTTGCCTCTTTGGTTATGATTTGTGTGGTTTAAGACTTAATCGGCACTATCTGTATTTGGGATTCTTGCCATCGCCAACTAAGCACATGTTAGCCATGTTAGCATTTTCCATTAGCCCCTTAGGCATTTTTCCGTCCAAGTTTGACGGAAAGGATAACATTGAAATCTATTAGAAACTCGAAGGGTAAAATTGAAACAAAAAATTTTGTGAGGACAAAATTGAAACCGAGCCTATTTTGTAAGGACCATAAAAGTAGATAAGCCAAAATTGCAAAGGAAAACTGGTAGTCCACCATAATGTCCCTCTTAATCTCTCCCGTCGTTGGTATCAAAGTCTATCAGTGTCCCTCAAAGTGTATGTTGTTCAGAAAGCGCCTCATTCATTCAAAATTGTGTAGCCATTGTTCCTTGCTTCCCTTCCCGCTATGTTCCTGTCATCCTGTGTGGATAATTGGATATCGTATTGGAGATTGTTGACATTGTGAATAAACTTGTGCATATGTTTCTCTTTTATGCTTTGACTCTTTCCGCAGCGGATTGCGTACAAATTCTTGGAAGTTCATGAATCCCTGCCTTGAATGACGAATTTTCAATGTTAATAATTGTGTTATACTGTCATCTGATCAATTACTTGTCTAGTTGATATTGCTATTGCAAATCTTCGATGAGTATTGATCTTGTCCTTTCTAGTGGAATAGAATTGTAGACCTGTGGTTAGCCTTTTAATAGAGTTGCATGACTGCTTCTATCAATTGGATGGTCAGTTCTATGATTAGGCTTTGTCTTGAGAATTCAAGAGCAGGTTTGATATTTTTGATTCTGAATAGAGTCAAAATGTGGAATTCTTGGGACCAATCGTGAAATTATAGGTACATAAATTGACCCATATTACTTATCACATGGCCCCATATTGTGGTTTTATCCTGTTATGTATTGTCCAACTATGTTGCATAAAGACTTTCTGATTTTAACTAATGGCTGTAACATTAGTACAACACATTTGTCTATTTAGCATGAAATTAAATACTCGGACACATATTTTTCACTTGCCAGGAACGTGTCGACCATGTTCGACACATCTGCGATATGGAAACAAAAGACCCGGAAACAAGTCTGTGCTTCTTAGATTACAACCAACAATGAAAAACGTACCCAGCTAAAAGAAGTCAAAGTCCTTATTGCGTTTTTCTTGATTCTCTTTGCACCATTGTTTCTCTTCTTTCAAATAAGACCAAACCCCTCGTGACAGATTTATGTTCACCTATTTTAATTAAGTTAAGACGAGGCGATTTACAACACAAGCAAGAATGGGTGTGTGGCAGCCAGAAAAATTAGAAAATCCTCACTGCATACTGGTTATTTGAATAACAAAATGGGGGACGAAACAAAACAAAACAAAAGGGGATAAGAACTGATTTTGGGTGCAGCAATCACATCAACACCATTTTCTTTATGAATTCTGAATCTCTGATCAAGTGAGATAGGATGCAAACCTTTTTCCAAAAAAAATAATCCAAGAGAAGATGCAGCCCAACAACACAGGAATGAAAGCGTTGTAAGGAAGTCAAAATTCCTCGCATATCCTACTACAGACTTGAACAAACAAAACAGAGCACCAAGGGCTGATCTTTTCACTGGGGCAGCAGAATTACCATTAAAAAAAGCACTTGAAATCCACAGGAATCCAAACAAATGAAGTCAAAAACTACAAGAAGGTCGATGGATACTAGACTATTTGAGCTCAAGCTGCACCACTACCGAAGTGTTGCCCAATGATTTAAAAGTGTGTATACAATCTTGCAAGTCCTGGTCGCAAGCTATTAAAATCAAGTCATTTTCGTCATCTTTATACCTGACGTAGTAAGTTCCAGCTTCCAGGTTCAGTCTATTAGCCACTTCTTGCTGAAGCGCTACTAATCTAGATGGTAAAGACAACCGGAACTTTATCGTATTATTTTCATATTTCGCCTTAATTGTCACTATATCCGCATCTTGGAATGCTGGATTTGTGTGAGCAACACTGTTCGAGGCTTGATTCAAAGGCAAATCAGAATTTAGACGTTGTCGGGTTTGTCCCTCGTTCTCAATAGGTGAGGGCTGAAAGGAACGGAACTTTTCTATGTTGCGAGGTGGCCACCGATCGATACCATAACCCCTACATACACGCTTCAATGTCGATACGCTAACTGCAAAACAAACAATTAGATAACAGAACAACCTTCTATACTTCCAAAAGCCCAACAATTTCCAAATGAAAAGAGACCGTTTAGTTAAAAAATACAACGAGGACAACAAGCAAACTCAGTATTTCAAATTTTGGGAGTGTACTTTTACCTTGGAGTTTCTTTGCAGCATCGATACGGCTCTTTTTGGAATATTTAAGGATATCATCTAAAGAAACTTCAATTTGAACTCCTGTGTTCTTATGTTGCCTTTCTTGCATCTCTCTTGGGCCTCCTTCTGAACTAGTAACCACAATGATGTTTCGTTCTGCAATGACAACATTCTGTGCATTTTTTGAAGGATCCATTGACAGCTGATCACATGAATCTAGTTGCATCGTCACTTCTCCATTCTGCAAGGCTTCAAGACTAGGCAAAATGTAGTTTTGATCTCTACTAACGACATTCGTTCCACTATGTATGGCACTCGCTGATGCCTGATCCAGTTGAGGTAGCTGCAACATCACTCCTCCACCCTTAGCTTGGATCTTTTGAACCGAATGAAGTTTTCAGCAATTAAAAGTAAAAGGATGAACGAAGTATAAAAATTAACGGTCAAACTTTTATACAAACTATAAATTTAAGTAGGCAAAGCCTATTAAAAGAGGTTTGATATCAATATCTATTTCAAACATATTCGTGTCAAATAATGAACAATACTTTTCTCAGTAGTGGGTACCCTGGTTCAGATAGCTCCTTTCCAGTTTTTGAAAAAAAGAACATATCCAATTTTGGCATTTCTAGGTCCATCCAGAGCTCAATTTGATCGTTGAGAAGATTAGCCAGGAGAAAAATTATGTGCGACGTGATTTAGAACACATTTATATCCAAACAAATACGCATACACCAGATTGAAGCCCATTTATTTGAAGATTAAATATGCTTTGATCAGTTTGTGATCAATATTCAAGAAAATTGGGCAGCTAATACTTCTTCATAAGCTCTACACAATGAACTGTTTAAAGGGAAATTTTTAAAAATGGTCCCTCTAGTTTGCACGAGTTCTCATTTTCGTCCCTCTACTATTAATTGTATCAATTTTAACCCTATAGTTTTCATTCCATCTCAATTTCGTCCTTCTCCCTGACGCCGTCCATGAAACAAACGGAATTGAAGGGCAAAATTGTCATTTTCTCTCACAGAGGGACCAAATTGAAATTTTATGCAAACCAGAGGGATTATTTTTAAAATTTTACATTTTACTTTCGTTTTTTGCAAATAAAATAAAAAAGACCATAAGTAATGTATTTGACAACTGAATTATTTTTTATTGGGTAATCAAACTATATTGAAAAATTTATATTTCATTACACATTACAAAAATATTAGAAAATGCACAAATCAACCCCTTAGCTAATGTCTTTGTATCATGTTCTTATAATCTTCTTATTTTTTCACCCAAAAAAATATTAAAAATCTGTGTTTATTTGTTATATGAGTGATCTTATGAGTAAGTCCTAAAATAAATACACTTATACTCATATTTTAATGTATTTGATCTCTTAATATTTAATAGTGTTTCATTACTTAATTAAACACAATTACAAGATTTCTAAATACTACTGAACAACTTTTTCTTTTTAATCATGTGACAAAAAAAATAACGATAGTGAAAATTCAATTGAAAAAAAAATACAAGACCAAGACAATTAACATAAGGGTTGTTTTTCGAATTTTCTCATATTTTTTGTGATGTATATAATAAAAACTTTACAAAATTTTAATATATTTTTTATTATTCAATATAAAATGAGATGAGAAATATATTATATATGATGTATTTTAAATTTATTTACAAAAACAAAGTAAAAAATAAAATTATAGAAATAGTCCCTCTAGTTTACATGAAATCTCAATTTAGTCCCTCTGTGAGGAGAAATGACAATTTTGTCCTCCAATTCCGTTTGTTTCATTAACGCCGTAAGTGAGAGGGACGAAATTGAGACAGAATGCAAATTATAGGACTAAAAGTAACACAATTGATACTAGAGGGACGAAAATGAAAATTCATGCAAACTAGAGGGACCATTTATAAAAATTTCTCCTGTTTAAATTATCAAAATGAGTCCGGGATAGACCCATGCAACTCGGAAGAAGTGAACCTTTTCCAGCCGACGTAATCTCCGGCGGTCTATCTCGTCCTGATAGCGCTTGATGCCGGCCCTCATCTTCACCCCACCGTCAGGCAAATTGGGACCAACCGCTTTCAACGTGCGCCGGAACTTTGCGATGGCCTCCTCAAGCTCTCTGTCCCTCATTTTTCGGAGCTCTTCCCTCTGCTTCTGCTCCACGTCGTCGACGATAGTGGTGGCCAACTCCGGAAGGGGCGGCTCGTCGTCGTCGTCCTGATGGGGTAACAGTATTTCAAAATCGAGGGGAATCAATAGGGAAAAGACCAAAAAAAAAAAGCCTTTCATACCTAACTTTCATAAATTATTAGGAGTAGTTTTAAGTGTAAATATCAATAGGGAAATGCGGGATATCCTATTTAACCTTTCAACAAGACATATTTTAGAAGGACATGCATTTTTTCTTTAAAAGTTGAATTCCAGATGAGACCAACATTAAGGGGACGAGGGAATAGAAAAGAAGCATAGTTGAGAAAAATCAACTTAAATAATCTTTCAAGCTAAAGTGATGCAGCGGAATCAACAAAGAGATTAGTTGCGTACTAATCAAAACGAGATAGAACTCGAATCCAAGAGCGAGACAAAGTCTAAATAATATTGATGAAAAATTTTAAAAGTTAAATAATTGAATAGATTACAGCCCTTTTTATAAAACTCTAACCCTAAAAATCCTACTATAAAATAAAATTTAAATCATGCCAAACAAGTAGCATTAAAGAAAAGATATTTTCTAATTAATTAAAATAAAATACTAATTCTTGTAGACCAAGAATTCTAATAAAAGTAGAAATCAAAATTAAATTGAATACGAAAAATTAATAATTCTAATCTAAACGAAAATATTTCTAGTCAAAATTTTATTCTAAAACAATAAAAATAAAATACAAAAATCCTTCGTCATAAAGCTGAAAGATAATGCATCATCATCTCGTGCCCAACAACCAATAAAGTAGTTAAAAAAAAAAAAGGGGACGGGGGGGAAAGAAAAATGAATGTTAACAAGAAATTCGAAGATGCCAGGATTATTGACAAACCTGAAAAATGTCATACATTTGGCCGAGGAAAGATTTGTGACGCAAAACAGGAAACATGAAGCACGGAGACACAATCTCAAGAACACCAACACAGGCGTGGCTGGAATGGTCGAACACTGGCCCAGCCCAAGATGATCCAATCTTGCAACGTAAAGCAAGGTCGCGTTGTGGATACTCTTTAAGAGAGTAATACATGACATCCGGAGTGGATTCGGGGAATTGATGAAGGAAGACACGGCCAGGAAGCCCAAGTAGTTCTTCTGCACACTCTGCATCTGCGTAGAAGGAGTTATTATACTCCCTACATATCCCCATCCTGTACTCACAAAGCCTATTTCTCGCATCCGAGGCATATGATGTTGTACCAAGAGCAAAAGGTTGGAATTGAGTTGTAAGTAAAGTCCGCCCCTCGGACGTTTTTGTGGGTGCCCAAAATTGAACTAGGTGCCAACCAAGTTCATCCTTGGATATCAATTTTTGGAGAGCATTTCTGATTAAGTCCGCAAAATTATCTGTAAATGAAAATTGAGGTTGAGCCCACAAAAAAAAAAAAAAAAAAAGGAAGAAGAAATAAGAAAGCAAGAGAGAGAGAGAGAGAGAGAGAGAGGGGGGGGACTTGCCGAGAGAGAGAGAGGACTTGCCGAGTTGGGTCTGGTGGTCTCGTTGGCTCCAGAAAACCCATCCAAAAGTCGGACGCCCATACAAATCTGGAAGATCTGCTTCAAATCGCGACCAATTGAGTTGTTCCTTTCGTATGTATTCCTTGAAATCGGGAGGGAAATGGTCCACCTCCTCAACTCCAAGGAGGATTGTATGGGCATCATGGACACTTCCGTCTATGGGCATCTTCTTCAAAATTTGCAGAGATATCGATCAAAAAATGAACTCAGTTGCCCCCTCATCACACACCCTATTAACTTTCCTCTTTCAATATTATAAAAAATTGGTACATAGTTCATTATAGAGAATTTGTAACACAGTTATTCCACTTCTAATATTTATAATCCCTCTAATCCACTAATGTAGTTTAGTAAGGCCTTGAGAGCGTCTCCAATCCTTACCCTTATCCTTCCTCAAGGGTCAAATTTTGAAGAAAAAAAACTATTTTTGGATAGAAGCATCTCCAATAACAAAATTCTATTTTGACCCAAATTTATCATTTTTTAAAAATCCAGTGGCATTCATATAAATAAGACGAGAGAACCCACAAATCAGCAGCTCCAACGCATCTCCGACGAAACTCCAAGCGTCTCACGTGCAGGTTGGAAAAGATGAGGTGGAAGTCATTAGGGCCGCTTTTCGATGAGTCGTAGCAGAGGGAGATGTAAGCACCGTTGAGCTTGAAAGCATCGCGGAGCGAATCGAAAGAGCTCGGGCAGGACTAGGTTTCGAGGCATGAAAATACAATGAGGTGTGGGTGTGAATATGTATTTACAATGAGAGAGAGAGAGAGAGAGAGAGAGAGAGAGAGAGAGAGAGAGAGAGAGAGAGGCGGGGGTATGATTCTGGTTTGTCTCAAATTTGGGGAATAAAATGGGTAAAATCAAAAAATGGGCAAAGGTTTGGGTCATGATTGGATATGAGTTTTTGATAATTTTACCTAAATTTTGAGTTTAGGTCTTAAAATGGGTCAAGGCTGACGATGCTCTAAGTCCACTTCATTTAAAAAATAAATTAAACCAAGACAAAAATGTCCTCCTATATAAGCTGTCATATAGAGAGAAACCCTAAATCAAAAACAAATCTGGAGCACAGCCCCTCTCTCTCTCTCTCTCTCTCTCTCTCTCTCTCTCTCTCTCTCTAAACCTATAGAGCTTTGAGTGATGGGAGCAGCAACGGAATGGTCCACCATGATCGTCGCCCACGACCTCACTGGCAACAGTTTTGATCCTTCGAGAGCTCTTGTCAAGAAATCCCAAATCAACCTCTTCCGATGCTCGAGTATTGTTGGGGTTGGGTTCTTCTCTCTCTTGTTGCCGCTGGAGAAAAGTTGTGGACAGCTGCCATAAGTTTTGGCTAGCTCGGCCGTGGACTTATCGGGCTTGTCACCCAGATTTAGAAGGTTGCTAGTGACCAGTAGCGGAGCCGGCCCCGGCGGAAGCTGATGCAGAATGAAAATTGAAATAATTTAATAAATAGCATTCTCTTGTTTTCCTTATTTTGATTTTAATAATTTTATTAGGGAGTTTCAATTTGATGAGTAAGTGTTCTAAGAGCATCCGCAATGGTACTAATCAAAATGTCTCACGTCACCATTTGATTATCTATTTAGTCCATAATCAAACTTAACAACCTCTAACTCCACATTAGTTATTTTTGCATCCCTAACAAAAAAAAAATCCCACAATACACAAAGCACATTTGTCTAATCGCAAACGAGTTCCAATCACGCACACGACCACACCCAATTATTTGTCTTGATGAGACGATTCCAATGTGAGGTGTTTTTGAGTTTTTGAGTTTTGAGTTTTTTTTTTTGATAATCAAAAAGGTTGGAGGGGGCAACCAACGTAGCAACTCCCCTTGGGCGTGACCATAGGGCTCCCTACCTGCCAATGGAATGTCCGGTTCGAGTCATAGCTACCGTTTGAGAGGACGGGCCGTCACCACGGCACCACTTTAGTGCACAGCTGATGAAAAGTCCCCCCCTTTGATCCGTAGACGGGTTTTGAGCACCTGCCGGGACTCGAACCTCCGTCTGCGTTAAGGGGAGTAGTGGCTCTCACCAACTGGGCTACCACCTTGGTAGTTATTGAGTTTTGAGCTTGGTTATTGAGTTTTGGTTATTGGTAAAAATTAAGTTTGATTATGGAATGAGTTGAATTTGGTTATTTGCTAAAAAACTTGTAACTTTACTTATTGTAATGTGTGGTGTTTTTTGAGCATTATTGTTAAATTTGCTTATCACACTCATTTGCTTATTACAATGGGGATGCTCTAAGAAATATCTAGTTTCCTAGTTTATTTTGAACTAGGATTCCTATTTAGTAGGATGCTTGGTCAAGAAGAATTAAGATTGATTTTCTTCCATATGTTTTATTTTCTTTTTAGTATTTTAGTAATGCTCTACTATAAATTGAGATGTAAGTCATAGGGCAAAAGAGTTATTGAATTAAAGAAAAATTTTGAGATTTCACATTATCGTGCATTCGAAAAGGGAGTACCTCTAGTTTTTACTCATTTGTGTTTATGTTTCAAAGAGAAAATTTTTAACATAAACAAGTTTGTGATCTCTTTTTGCACATAGTCTTATAAAAGGAGGCTGCGCTGCATCAGAAGCTTTGACCGTGGTTCACTTCGTATTCGAATTGAACAGAGGGCTTGAAGCAAAGTGATGGTTACACAGAAGAGATACAGGATACACCCTGATAAGTCCATGGTTGCCAACTACTTGGATCCAATGGTTGTTTGTTTATTTTTTTCAACGGATCGAGTGTTTTCTCGCCTGAAGGATTCCCTTTTGCTGATCTGTTGCAAGATTCTTGTATAGTCAATGGTTATATGTATCAGATCTATTTTCGTTTTTTATAACGTACATATAACAGATTGGGACATATAAGATTATATGTGCACTTTTGTTAATGTATTACCAAACATAAGGCAAGAACGCAGATTGTGACATATAAGTTTATATGAGAACTTTTTCAATATGCAGAGAACATATTTGGCATTGTACAGAGTCCAGATATACACATATAGAGGAATTTTCAAGTGAGGGATCCCTCATTTTAACAAAATGAGGGACTTTCATTTCCCAATCAAAATTTGAAAATCCGAACCGTTCAATGTGTACATAACGTAATTTTAAGGGTCCCGGCGAGAAATCAGCAAAAAAAATGACCGGGAAGGGCGTCATCCGAGCAGTTTTTTTTGAACCGTTCAATGAAAACTGCTCGGATGAAGCCCTTTCCGGTCATTTTTTTTGCTGATTTTTCACGGAAACCCTTAAAATCACGTTTTGATCACTTTGAGCGGCTCGGATCATCGAAATTCAATCGGGAATGGGAGTCCCTCATTTTAAAATGAGGGATCCCTCACCGGAACCTAACTCTACACATATAATATTAAATGTGCTTGTGTTGGCAAAAAATATGTTTCAGATATCAATAGATAACCTTATATGTCTCAGATCTATCTTCGTTTTTGATAACGTACAGAGGACAGATTGGGACATATAAGATTATATATGCAGTTTTGTTGATGTAGTACTAAACATAAGACAAGAACGCAGATTGAGACAGATAACATTATATGTTAAGATGTGGCGAGTTCAAGAAGGGAATGGCTCAAAATAGGTTAAAAAGAAAAAAAGAAAAGAAAAGAGAAATTTTTGTCACACATATAATGTTATAAGTTAAGGGGTAGCGGGTTCAAGATGAGAAATGTTCAAAACAAGAATAAAAATAGAAAATAGAAATTTTTGTCACACATATAACATTTGGCGTGGTGGTGGTGGGGTGGTGGCGGCGGAGGTAGTAGTTACGTGGTTGCAACAAGATCGAAAAAAATGAAAAAATATATTTTTTGTGTTAGTCAAACAAGGTTCTTATTTCTTTTACATAGGGTAGTTTTGTCATTAGAATTATTAGTGGACTAATTTTTTTTTTTTTTTTTGACAAAAGTGAGAGGTACTGCATTAATAAAGCCCAACGACACTTACACAACGAAATTCATTACAGATAATTAGACAAAGCCAAACTAATCATCTAATTGATACAAAACGAAAAAGAATGAGGCGAATGATGTCTTTCATCCCCAGCCCAGACATGGCACGACGCACTTTCTACTGAGCGGAAAATTCATATATCCTATAGCAGTCTCAAAAAGAGATACATTGCTAGTCAAGAAAAAAAGACAACAAGAACCCAGACGATCAGATGAACTTCGATCAGAAATGAACACACTAATGAATTTCTAGAAAACCACCAATAGATGCATACTAATTTTCTCAAGCCCGAATAGTAAACAAATTGCCCAAATGCGAACTTTATTACTCTCACAAAGAGAGATAAAACTCTCACAATGAGAGACAAGTTTTTGTCTATTTACATCCAAATTGGTCTTCTCGTGCCTTCGCTAGAAGCTTGCTCTCGGGTTACTAAGTCTCTAAAAATCTTTGTTCGGTTCTTAACTTAGTTTTAGTTTTAGTTTTGTTTTCAATCATTACCTTACTTATTTCTCCAATCATTACTCTATTTCTCCAATTATTACTTTCACATCTCTTTCTATCTCTCTCAAATTATTACCCATATTTTCAATCATTACTCTATTTCTCTCTCTACCCACTACCAAATCTAAATTAAACTAAACTCCCAACCAAACACTACCAAAGTTTGTGTTTTGACTTTTGAGCTCAGGGAAGAAATGGTCGGGGGTTCCTTTTCTCCCATGCAATGAATATCGCTGTAGGGCCCAAAGAGGACAGACAGCTCATGACTGGTCTGTACACGGTTGCTGATGTCCATTGTGGGGACTGCCGTGAGGTGCTGGGTTGGAAGTACGAACGAGTTTATGAGGAGACACAGAAGTAGAAGGAAGGGAAGTTTATACTTGAGAAATCGAAAATTGCCAAGGAAAACTGGTAGTCCACCATAAAGTCCCTCTTAATCTGTCCCGTCGTTGGTATCAAAGTCTATCAGTGGAGAATAAATTCTTTACATCGTTGGTGTAAACATTTGTTTCTTTCAAATTAATTACATTGCGCCACGTTACAAAACAGTGGTCCCAATCAATAAAACAGGGCGACGTGACGCAATATAATTGATTTGGAGGAAACAAATATTTATACCGACGGTATAAAGAATTTAATCTCCTATCAGTGTCCCTCAAGTGTACGTTATTCAAAAAGCGACTCGTCCATTCAAAATTGTGTAGTAGTCCCATCAACAGTCCCATCAACACCATTTTCATTATGAATTCCAAGTGAGATAGGATGCAAACTGGCCTTTTCCAAAAAATAAATACTCCAAGAGTGTAGTGCTAAATCAGAGTCAAACCAAGCAAACACAAACACACAACACAGAGAAACACAAGAATTTACGTGGTTCTCCAATAATCGGGTACGCCCACGGAGGGGCAGCGGATTCACTATATTTACTGGAGGAGCATTACAACAATCACTCAAACTCACACAGTATTGCCTCACAATCCACTCGTGTATCACACTCTTCTCTCTAATTTCTGATACAAGGATAAAAACTAGGAGTCTCCTTTTATAGCCAGAGGAGACCCTGTTCATTACTCACACTTTTGCCGTGGTAGTCTCCCTTCATTTACTCCAAAGGAGGCTGAAGGATACTGGAGGATATCAGATGAAGATTTGGAAGGCTCCTTGTCTGCTGAGTAAATGCAGGCGTGGGTTGGAGCCACAAAAGTCAACAAAGAGAAGATGCAGCCCAACAGCACAGGAATGAAAGCGTTGGAAGTCAAAATTCCTCGCATCCTACTACAGACTTGAATGAACAAAACAGAGCACCAAGGGCTGATCTTTTCACTGGGGCAGCAGTATTATTACCATTAAAAAAAGCACTTGAAAATCACACGAATTAAAACAAACGATGTCAAAAACTACAAGAAGGTCGATGGATACTGAGCTATTTGGGCTCAAGCTGCACCACAACCGAAGTTTTGCCCAATGATTTGAAAGTGTGTATACAATCTTGTAAGTCCTGGTCGCAAGCTATTAAAATCAACTCATTTTCCTCATCTTCATACCTGATGTAGTAAGTTCCAGCTTCCAGGTTCAGTCTTTTAGCCACTTCTTGCTGAAGTGCTACTAATTTAGATGGCAAAGACAGCTGAAACTTTATCGTATTATTTTCATATTTCGCCTTAATTGTCACTATATCCGCATCTTGGAATGCTGGCTTTGTGTGAGCAACACTATCCGAGGCTTGATTCGAAGGCAAATCATGGAATGCTGGCTTAGTGTGAGCAACACAATCCAAGCCTTGATTCGAAGGCAAACCAGAATTTAGACGTTGTCGGGTTTGTCCCTCATTCTCAACAGGCGAGGGCCAAAAGGAACGCAACTTTTCAATGTTGTGAGGTGCCCACCGATCCATACCATAACCCCTACATACACGCTTCAATGTCGATACGCTAACTGCAAAACGAACAATTTGGATTATAGAAAAAACTTCTATACTCCAAAAAGCCCAACAACTTCTAAATGAAAAGAGACCGTCTAGTTAAAAATTGTGAGGACAACAAGCAAAATCAAATTTTAAATTTTGGGGGTGTACTCTTACCTTGGAGTGTTTCTGCAGCATCTGCACGACTCATTTTCTCACATTTAAGGATATCCTCTAAAGAAACTTCAATTCTAACTCCAGTTCCCTTATCAACCCTTTGCGTCTTTCTTTTGCGTTCTTCTAAGCTAGTAACTGTACTGATGTTTCGTTCTGCAATGACGACATGCTGTCCATTGTTTGGAGGATCCAATGGGGGCTGATGAGATGAATCTAGTTGCAGCGTCACTTCTCCATTCTGCATGGCTTCAAGACGAGGTATGTTTTGATCTTCACTAAAGACGACATTCATTCCACCGGGTATGGCACCCGTTGATGCCTGATCCAATTGACGTAGCTGCAACCGCACTCCTCCACCCTTAGCTTGGATCTTTTCACGAGAATGAAGTTTTAGACCCTTCTGAAAATCCATAACTTCAACTGATAATAAATCCCCCAGTTCTTGCCCAGAAGCAAGCTTAAAAGTTCTGAAATTTTCCTCCATTGTTCCCAATATCAAGCTCAATGAGGTCCATGATTTTTTAGTGCTGGGCAAAAAAAACTCTAGTACATGAATGTCATTTGCAGTGTCACTGCTCTGCAAGCATATTGTGAACCAACCACGGAATTTGCAATCTCGTGCATAGGGTACCAAGGGGTACTCAACTAAGTTGAGTTGGGTTATATCCGAGCAGTATAATATGTTAGAAGATGAAAGTACCATCCCGGCAACCACTCCCGTTCTTAAGTGACTGCATTTACTGACTTCTATGAGCGAGGCTTTGTGGTAGTTGCTGCGCCCAATAACTTCCACACCCTTGGACCGGAGTTGCCCTCGCAGTAAATAGTTGCAAGCACTGCAAGGGACCCATGTCATAGCCAAGGGTAGCTTATGAATTCTGCACACCGTTTCCAACACCGTCTTGAGTTCCTGGAAGGCAGTTGTGCGTGCTTTATTTTCATCCCCGATCTGTTTAGAAAGGATTGTCACATCAGGATTCTTGGGTGAAGTTATCACTTATAGTAATTACGAATTGTTTTAAAATCAAAACATTTAATATTGCATGAAGGTTTGCCACTCACTTGTATTTTGTAGTGTTTATATCCATCAAAACATAGCAGACCAAACTCCTGCAGGGGAATGGAGACATTGTTGGTGATATTACAAAAGTTTACACCAAAAATAAATATTACAATGGACAAATTGACAGGCTGAGTCACGGAAATCTCGCCCTCTTTAAGGATATTCAAGCTTTCTACGGTAACAAACCGGTGCAATAGAAAAACTTTGACTTGTCCCCTCTAGGATATAAACAGCACGATAATTTATCATATGGTTCGGACCTCCTCTGCACAAGTTGGAGAACTCAAAACTCCACAAAAGAACACCCTTACACTTGCCCAAGACTCTCACGCTCATATTAAATTTACAGGCTATTTTTTAGAGAATAAAGATGGACAAAGCTGGAAGAAAATACAAAGTGTTTAGGAGGAGTTGGCTTGCGGCTCTATGGCTGGGATTACTCTCATATGCAAAGCCACTCAAGCAAGCCTTATATAGGCATCAGATAAGGGAAAAATGGAAAGAAAGAAATCAAGCTAAATCTCTTACATTAATGACTAAATCCACTTGGATAGATAAGCTCACGATTCTTTCTAGATTTGCTAGAATTGTCCTTAGATTTTCTAGATTTGCTAGATATATCCCTTGATTCTTCTGGATTTGCTCCTAGATATCCAAACAAGCAATTAAACGATGTGATCTCAAGATTAGATATAATCTTGCAAGTGGATATCCAATAAATGCTAAGATAAGAGCCTCCTACACAGATATACACGCGACTTGTAAATGTTTAGCACCAAAAGATGTACAAAAATTTAATATTAAAATAATAACTTTCCAACAAACATGCAACTCGCGAATCTTGAAAACATACTCGTTATACACAAGTGGGGTCAAAGAAAAGCAAAGTAGAGAAAATATACGTCTATATATGTGACAAGGGCTTGCGCAACATTTGCCTCGCCGAAGTCCCAGACTCTGAGGAAATGATCTTGGAAATCTTGAGTCAGCATTCAACATATTAATATTTTCTTCGAAGGAACACAAGCTTGCGACGAATAAGAGTTCAATACCCCAGCTAAAATTCAAAGGAGACGTTTAGAAATACACTAGCTCATATTTGTGTTCAGAGAATTCAGCTGCAATGATGTTTCGCACGAATGGATGTCAAGTCAAAGAGAACTTGGCAGAGGAGTCCCTGACTTATTTGTTAAGTCCTAATTCCACTTAGGATACTTTAACATCATAATTAAAGAGGGGCGATTTTCCTTTTAAACAGCAGCCTTCTTGTGTCAAACGGAACAAAACCCGCAAAACACCTCAAGGCATAATGATGTCCCTTATCTGGAGAGATTTATATCAAGACAACTGAATCAGGCTCTGGACTGTTGTGTCTCATTTAAATGCTTAATATTCACATTTGATTGCTTATCCAATTCTTAACCAATTATGCGTTGCAGTTGTCTAATTCGCAAACTATTTCCGTCTGAAAGGAAAAACATAGGAGGAGAAACAGTGGGTTGTTGCAATTCATTGACTTCTTTTCTTTCTTTCTTTCTTTATTTTTTATTTTTTTTATTTCTTTTATGGTAAGAGCCAAATCATCGACTTCAAAATGTTGTGTTTTAAGCCTTTCGTGATTCCATAAGACGACCATGTAGCTCAAGTATACTCATATCGAAAATGATTGATCGTGTGTAGGGATTTCGTACCGACCGGCCGCGCCTGGCTGTTTCCGGCCACCGAACGTCTGATCCGAGCCATCCAAAAATTCTATAAAAAAAAAATTGAGGGGGCCTTTACGGGAATTAACGGCATCCGAGGTGTGTAGGGTGCTTGATCCGAGCACCCCTTTTTCGTGTATATATGTATATACGTGTATATACACGAAAAAAGAGTATTCGGATCAAGCACCCTATACATCTCGGGTGTCATTGATTATCGCGCAAGCCCCCTCGGTTTTTTTTTAGAATTTTTGGACGGTTCGGATCGGCCGTCCGATGGCCGGAGACGGCCCGACACGACTGGTCGGTACGAAATCCCTACACACCCCATCGGTACTTATAGCATTACTCTACTCATATTGCCCGAAGCACCAGTTAAATACGAGGAGTTATTGCCATACGAAATTGAAGGATACCAGTGTTTCTCGTGTCAACTTAAAGAGATGAAAATTTTAAAAAGTTCAAGAAAAAGGGTGACCAAAGTATAAAAATTAACAGTTAAACTTTTGCACAAACTATAAATTTAAGTAAGCAAAGCTTATTAAAGGAAGTTGGGCAAAGTATGGATTACCTCATGTGGTTTGGCCGTTTTGCAGATGACCTCCATTTGTTTTCCTAATGACCACTTTGCCTCATGGTTTTGGAGTAAAATGCAACAGTTAAATATTCCGTCCAAACTAACGGTATGTATACCTCACGCGCTCCTATTGCATTTATTACATGCAAAATTGAAATTTCTTCCAAAAGTAATGTGATAAAAGGACAATAACACCCTTGGGTTCTTCTTCTTCCCGCACACACCTGACTCCACGTACGATGGTCTCTTTGTAAAAAAGGCAGGCTGAAACAAGCCATCGAAGCTCTCTCACGAACCCAACCCAACGCACCTACGAGCTCCTAATCCTCTCTTGCACCCAACAAAACTCCCTCTCCGACGGTTTGACCGTCCACCGCCACCTTGTAAATGGAGCGTTCAGTCAGGACCCCTTTTTGGCCACCAAACTTATCCACATGTACGCCGAATTGGACTCTATTGATCATGCACGCCTGGTGTTCAACAAAATTCGTAACAGAACTATCTACGGTTGGAATGCGCTGTTTACGTTTAGGGCTCTCGCCTTCGCGGGTCGGAGCAAAGAGGTGTTCAGCCGCTACCGCGAGATAAATTGGATGCACTGCCCAGAATCGAAAGTACTCAAAAATTCAATTTCAACACATGCCTGTGTTTTTCTCTTCAAGGCGATTGCAGCGGTATAAAAATCGATGTGATCCGAACAAGGAGTGGAATGCACGAGCGGAGAGAAGGGAGGCATGTGGTGCCGATCGCCACCACGCGCGGAACGCATAGTAACAAGGCGAGATCATATTGAAGAAGAGAAAGTGGGTTATCCAGTGTAGCTAGCATCGGGAAAAGATTGTTACAACGGCATATTCTAAAAACTAAGAGTGTACTATTAGGACCGAGAGAGACACCACACACACAAACCAACGCAGTGATTTCAGAGAAAAACTCCATTTGATTATATATTCACACAATATACAATAAAGATGAAAAAACTCTTCGGGAACCACATGCCGGTTCCTCTCCAGGAGGCCACAGACCAGCCCTCCACGCTCGCCTCACCCTCTCCCTCACATTATGTCACACCCTAACCCTAATAGGGTTTACAACTACATATAAGGGACTCTAAGGGTAAATACGCTCAACACCCAACCCTAAGGGTGTTACACAAAATAACCTTACCACTATGGGTGGACCCTAACAATCACCTCCTCCACCCAGAGTGGGTAATCGTTGCATCCGTCCAGCCTCTCTAGCAAAGCGCCTATGTCACTCCAAGTCTAGCTACCAGCACCCCATCACCGAAGTACTCCTGCTTGACTGAATGTCTCCTTGCAAGATTAAATCTTTCGAGGCTAAACCCGCAGCGCTGTCCAACTGCAATACCGACATCTCCGCCGATATTTAGCACCCACTCAGTAGAGTGCTCGCACCCCCTTGACCAAAGTGCACGCATCCTTACCAGGATGCAATCCGTGACTTCATCTCTCCTTCTCATGCGGCCGCATACCATAAAGAGAATTCAATCATAAATCCACAAAGGAAGAGATCCCAACGATGCATCGTCTGGTCTCCATCTCCATCCCTCTGTCCAGAGCTCCTGTAAACATCTCCCAAACAACCAGTTGCTCGCCGTCTGCAGACTATTCCACACATAATCTGATTCAGTAACCGACACTCCTGTACATCTCAGGTCATGACTCTTCGTACTCCAGTGCCCTTCTTGTGTGTCTCCGCAATTGTTGCTTCATCTGCTCACTGTCACAAAAAACTCATACTGCTTGTCTAGTACCAAACATCAGCTCTATCTATCTATACTCTCTACAAGCATGTATCAGTTGCCCATCATCATCCTCAAGCAACCCAAATCACAACTGTAACTCCCGATGATAGGTCTTCATCGCATCTGCCACTCCCAGCACATCCTACCACTCTCAGTCATCTCTTTCGGGCCTTCTCCTGCCACTCGGTCCATCTTCGTTCCACTCCAGGCTTTTCCCTGCAACCCTTGATCTCCGATATGTCGTCCTTAGTAAGTGCCTGTGTCATTACCAAACGAACTCTCTAGCACCCCCCAAACTGGGATGCAACACTCGAAAGAATGTATCCTTACTCATTAGGTCTCCCACGACTGATCACGACCTCCCATGGCCGTCTGGAACTAATCCCTATGTTGCACCAAGCCTCCTCACAACCCGAACTGTCTCTAAACTTTCGATTCCTACTCAACTAAACATTAGCCTCAGCCTAGGAGCCTCCAATCAGAAAATAGAACGCACGGTTGAATCCGGAACATCGAGATAGTCAAAATCGACTACTCACTCGCGAAAAACGGAGTCCGAACGGCTACGAAAAGTGTGAAAAACCAATCTGAAATATTCCCAGAATATTCTCTGTTGACCAGTCAAACTCTGACCGTTGACCAGCCATTGTACTGCTGACTGGACTGACATGTCATCGTTGATCGGTTGACGTGGACAGTTGACCGGCTGACGTGGCAATCAAATGGACCCATTTTGCTGATGTGGCACTGCCATGTGTACAATGACGTGGCACACTGACTAGGCTGCTGACTCATCGCCTAGTCATCGTTGACCGTTGCGTTGACCACACACGCCTGGCGTGTTCCAGCGTGTGCCTAACATGTACTGGCGTGTGCCAGCCCAACTCTCGCGCATGTAACACACACGCGCGCATAGATCTGACGCGCGGCCAAGCGCCGCTCCTTCTAGCTGCGCGTGCAGCTTACTCTGGCGTCGCCCGATGATTTTCCAACCAATCTCGAGCTCGTCTCGACGAGAAGAACACAACCCCGTGCTCCAATCTCGCATCCGACCACTCCTTGTATGGGCCACCCTTCAACCGCCTCTACGCTACTTCGCTGCCGCCTTTCGACTGGCCATTGCCGCCACCTTCGAGCTCCTCTGGCGACGTGCTACCCCAATTCGTGATCGTCTCCTCGAGATGAACACAACCCAGTGCTCAAAACCCATTTTTGATCATTCACGACCTCGGGATTTTCAAAACAGCCTCTTCGCCTGTCACCGACTCCGCCCGCTGCGATCGAATGGCTCCGGAGCCTTCATCCAGTGACGAAACTCGACCCCGTCACCTCCCATAGACTCGTCTCAGTGAGGTGCACAACCCTTACTGGTTCGATTGAGTTTCCAAACGGCTCGACCGAGAACCCAGCTGAGGCTGTGATCCGTGCTTCCTCCTCCTCAAGTGACAAAACACGAGGTTTGTGAGCAATCTTTTTTTTTTGGAAATCGAACCTATGGTTTTTTCGTGACCCTCTTCTTCAACCCCACTTTGATACCAATTGTAAGGACCGAGAGAGACACCACACACACAAACCAATGCAGTGATTTCAGAGAAAAACTCCCTTTGATTATATATTCACACAATATACAATAAAGATGAAAAAACTCTCCGGGAACCACACGCCGGTTCCTCTTCGGGAGGCCACAGACTGGCCTCCTACGCTCGCCTCACCCTCTCCCTCACATTATGTCACACAACTATATATAAGGGACTCCAAGGGTAAATACACTCAACACCTAACCCTAAGGGTGTTACACAAAATAACCTCACCACTATGGGTGGACCCTAACATGTACAAGGTTCGAATTGGTCTGGTTCTTTAGAAAATCAGTAACCGGACTATTTCCAATGGTTTTAGAAAATTGGAAACCAGAATCTAACCAATATATCTGTGAACCTAACCAGAACCAAACCACAAAATCGATCTGATTTTGGTTCGGTTCTGGTTCTATCCAATTAACATCCAAACACTTATTCACAAAATATAAATTCATAAAATTAAAAATTTAAAGTATCAAATAACTCATAAAATAATAATAAACATTTTATTAAGAATCAAAACCTAATATGGTTCACGAAATACTTGACACTCGACCGAAAAACATTAACGAAAACCACCAATAAAATACCCAAAACCACTTATGGAATAATTAAATTTAACGACAGAAAAATATTAATGACCCATTTTATTTAGGACTAAAATTATCATAAACTATAAAATATAGCAGCACGTCTTAAAGTAAAAAACAGTGGCTCCAATGCCCAAAGCATCACTTATATCAGTAGCACTAATTTCTTCCATGTTCAAAAAGTAGATCATTCTCTACACATATATTTATTTTTATATAATTATATATACAGATCTTTTCAGGTCCAGTCACCCGGATTTTCTTAGGGTCCGGATTTTTCATTTTCCAATTGATTTGCAATGATCTGAGCCGCTCAATGTGTTTGGAATGTGATTTTAAGAGTACCCGGTAGAAATCAGCAAAAAAAATGATCGGGAAGGGCCTGATCAGGAAGAGCTTGATCCGTTTAATAAAAAACTGTTCGAATCGAGCCCTTCCCGATCATTTTTTTTGCTGATTTTACGCGAGTACCCTTAAAATCACGTTCTGATCACATTGAGCGGCTCGAATCATCAAAATTCGATCGGAAAATGGTAAATATTAGTTCTAAACGATCCGGTCCAGTTCTAACCACGATTCTTTAATTGGAATCAGTAACCGAACCAAAATTAACGGTTCTTATTTTTTTGAAACCATATCCTGACCACAAAACCGCAGAATCGGACCAAATAGGATGGTTCGGTCCTGATCGGACTGGTTTTATGGTTCGGGCAGTTTTCTTGAACAGTCCTACTAAAAACAAAAAAAGTAAAGGGGTACTTTAGTCATTTAATATTTTCTATCAATAGAGTTAGATTAGCATTTTACTCCAAAACCATAAGGAGGCAAAGTGGTCATTAGTAAAACACAGGGATGTCATCTGCAAAACGGTCAAACCACAGGAAGGTATTTCGTACTTTGTCCAAGGAAATTTGATATCAATATCTATTTCAGACATCCACGACGGATAATGAACAATACTTTTTTTAGTAACGGGTACCCTTATTCAGATAGCTCCTCTCCAGTTGTTTAAAAAAAAGGACATATCCAATCATGACATTTTTGGGTCCATCCAGAGCTCAATTTGATCGTTGAGAAGATTAGCCATGACAAAAATTATGTGGTCAAACATTGATTTTCATGATTTAGAACACTTTATTTTCTTGTTGATATGATCACAAGAATTTTGAACACATTTTCCATTCAAACAAATACACATACACCGGATTGGAGCCCATTTATTTGAAGATAAATATGATTTGATCAGTTTGTGATCAATATTTGAGCAAATTGGGCAGATAATACTTCTTCATAGGCTCTACGCAATGAAATTTTCAAATCAGCTAAATGAGTCTGGGATAGACCCGAATATTTATAGGGAAAAGACAAAAAAAATTTATAAAAAAATAGCCTTTCATTATTCAGTCTTGCTATTGTCAGCCCATTGGGCTGACGATAAACACACTAGAAGATAAGGAAAATACGTATTTCTATGTACTTTTTATATCCTTTAATACACATTCACACACTCACTATTGTCAGCCCATTGGGTTAATTTTAGAATTTTCCTTCATTATTTCATATCTAACTTTTATTAATTATTAGGAGTAGTTTAAAAGTGAATATCAATAGGGAAATGCGGAACATCTAATTTAACCTTTCAAGGAGACATATTTTAGAAGGCCGTGCATTTTACCTTAAGAAGATGAATTCCCTACGCAACCAACATTATGGGGACGAGGGAGTAGAAAAGAAGCATAGTTGAGAAAAATCAACTTAGAGAGTGTTCCACTTTTTCAAAAAGTAGGGTTTTGAAAAGGAAGGTAAATTTCAAGCTAAAAAATTATGTGTTTACGCAAATAATTTTTCTACCAATATGAATCTTGTTTGATAGATTTCATTGAGATCTTTTATACGGTGCAAAAAAAATCAAAAAATTATTTTTCATTTTCATTATATTTGAGTTTGAAAATTGAAAAAAAAGAACTTTTATAAAAAAAAGGGTTAGTGGAACACCCTCTTATAATCTTGCAAGCTAAAGCTGAAATTTATAATTGGCTCCAGTTTTGTGGAAAAGTAATGCATCATCCCGTGCCTAACAACCAATAGAGTAGTACAAAAAAAAAAGGGAAAAAAAGAATATGAAAGTTAACAAGAAATTCAAAGATGCCTGGATTATTGACAAACCTGAAAAATGTCATACATTTCGCCGAGGAGAGATTTGCCATGCCAATTTCGAACCATGAAGAACGGAGACACAATCTCAAGTACACCAACACAGGTGTGGCTGAAATGGTCGAACACTGGCACAGCCCAAGATGATTGAATCCCGCAAAGTAAAGCAAGGTCACGTTGTGGATACTCTTTAAGAGTGTAAAGCTCCACATTCGGAGTGGATTCAGGGAATTGATGGAGGAAGACACGGCCAGGAAGCCCAAGTTGTTCTTGTGCACACTCTGCATCTGCGTAGAAGGAGTTATACTCCCTACACATCCCCATCCTATACTCACAAAGCAGACGTGTGTAACCCGTGAATGTTGTTGTTGGACCAAGAGCAAAAGGTTGGAATTGAGTTGTAAGCAAAGTCCGCCCCTCGGATGTTTTTGTGGGTGCCCAAAATTGAACTAGGCACCAATTAAGTTCCTTCTTGGATAATCCTATCAGTTTTTGGAGAGCATATCTGATCAAGTCCGCAAAATTTTCTGGAAATGAAAATTGAGGTTGAGCCCCTAAAAAAAGAAGAAAGAAGAAAGCAAAGAGAGAAAGAGACAGAAGACTTGCCAAGTTGGCTCCAGAAAACCCATCCAAACCAATGTTGATGTGCATCAAATCGCCACCAGTTGAGTTGTTCCTTTTGTATGTATTCCTTGAAATCAGGAGGGAAATAGTCCTCCTCAACTCCAAGGATTGTATGGGCATCATCAACACTTCCGTCTATGGGCATCATCTTGAATTCTTTGCAGATGAATGAACCCAGTTGCCCCCTGGCTCACACTTCCCTCTATTTTCTATTATATAGGAGGATAGGAGTGGTACTTTCGTCACCGAGGAATTTTATTTATTCAACTGGTGCGGGGCCCAGCAGATGCATACCAGGGCGGCTCAGGCTCTCAATCCATTGATTTTCAAGGTATAATTCATGTCTAAGGACCAAAGGGCTCAGCTCAGGCACTCAATTCATCTCCATTTCCATCTACCCCCTTTCTAGTCTCTCTCACTTTATCAAACTCCCTTAACTTCATTGGAGATTCTTTTTAAGGGTACATAAACATGTGAAATGATTTTGCCGCTCCCTTTTTTTTTGTTAACGTCGTTATTCTGCAAGTGTATTTTTGCACCAAAAATATACTTGCAGGGGAGTGACGTTAACGAAAAAGGGATTGGCAAAATCAGCAACCTTAAATATTCATTATTTAATCAATTCATTTATATGTCTCTTCTTCTTTTTACCAATACTGTATTTACAGTTTGCGATGTGTTAGTATGTTAGTCAACATGAGATTCAAAGGCTGTTGATAGCACTGAACCCCAAATTCGCCTCCTGTGGGGCTCAACCTCCGCCTCCACTATGGAGGAAAGATGAGACAACCAACTTCACGAGGTATTTAAATGTTCGGTTTGGGAAGTTTAAAGAATATGAACTATTCGAGATCGACTCCTGATTTGCTTGACTAAAATTCGTTTGAGATCGATTTGCCTCATGACCAAGTCAATCTTAAATATATTTCTACAGCTCTTTAAATTTTCAAGCCAAATTTAAACAATTAAGTGTTCAACTCGTTCTATTGGTTTATCGGCCCTACTTTCCATAGGTGAAAAATTACACACAGATTACATAGATGAATCAAAAGTTGGACTTTCATATACCTTCACTTAATAAACAAAATATTTGACGCGTCATCAAGATATTTGATGCTAGAGTTTGGAAGTCATTGTATCACTTTCTGAAATGCTCAGAGCTATCTCATCTGAGTAAATTCAACATATCAGGAAGCGTCCAAAGAAAATCAATAAAGCAAATCAATAAACTACCATTCCCAGTAGTGTTTTGTTTAGCAGGGCGGCTCAAGTGGTCCACCTCTCCATTGATTTTCAAGGTTGGCAAATTCATGTCAAAGGACCAAAGGGCTCAGCTCGCAATTCATCTCCATTTCCATCCACCCCCTTTCTACTTGCTAGAACATGCGCGCTTCCCCTCTCTCTCACTTTATCAAACTCCCTTGACTTCATTGCAAGTGTCGTTTTAAGGGTACTTAAATATTCATTATTTAATCAGTTCATTTCGATGTTTTTTTTTTATATAAAAACCAATATTGTACGCAGTTTGCGTGGTGTTAGTATGTCAACAGAAAGTTCCGAGATTGTCCATAGTACTAAACCCCAAATTCGCCTTTCGTGGGGCTCGAACCTCCGCCTCCACTGTGGAAGAAGGATGAGACAACCAACTTCACTAGGAATTTAAATGTTCGGTTTGAGATCGAAGTTTAAAGAATACTCCCTCCGTCCCTTTTTAAGTGTCCTGCCGTGTAACTTCAACTTATTAAAAAGACATCATTATATCTTTCACATTAACTTTTTCCTCCACTTTTCCTACTTACCCATCATCATTACACTTTTACTCACTAACTTTTCAAAATGGAATTTATTTTTAGGGACAAAATAGACAATGCACAAACTTTTACCCACTAATTATTTTAGATCAACTCGTGATTTGCATGATTAAAATTCGTTTGAGATCGATTCGCCTCATGACCAAGTCAATCTTAAATATATTTCTAAAGCTCATTAAATTTTCAAGCCAAATTTAAACAAGGGAAAATTTCAAAATAGCACATGACCTTTTACACAAATCACGTATAGGCACTTGACCTTTTAATATTATCCAAAAAAATCTGATCTATTTAAAAACTCATCAAATTTTCACCCGCTGTTAACTTTTCATCCCAAAACAGACGGAAATGCTGAAATAGCCTACACCTGGCCATTTGGAGGGAAACCAATATACATTTTGGGGGGAAAAAACATTACTTATTTCTCCCACCAAAATCTACTTGTGGGGCCATTGAGTTCCAATAACAACTATTTTTACTTTTTCTATAACTTTTAGTTTAGTTTTTCTTTTCTTTTTTTCCCGTTTGTTAGTTTTGTGCCAACCTTTTGTAATTTATTGATTCGTCTCGACAAGACGAATCAGAAAAGTATATATATTTTATTTTTACCCAAATATTTTAGAAAATAACCACTTTTAAGTCAAAAAAATTGACTATTTCCCAAAATATTTGGGTAAATATATAAATTTTTTTTTTACTTTTGAATCAAAAAACAAAAAAATGGAAGCGCAAAACTAAGAAACACAGAAAAAATTCAAACAAGAACAAAATTAGAAGTCATAAAAAAAGTTAAGTAGAATGGGAATGTCCCAAAATTCCTAAACATCTTCTTCTTCTCCTTCATTTGCCTCACACCATCTTAAGTTCTACCGAAAAAAATGGCTCACAAATTTGATCCCCAAAATGTGCAATAACCAGTTCAACAAAAACATACAGTTGGACTTTCATCTACCTTCACTTAATAAACAAAAGAAAGTGCATTCATCAAGTATAAAAATTTGAAAATTAGTAACTTTTTAAAAGAGTAGTACACGACGGCAGTGTTATCATAAAAGAGATTTTGACAACATGCAAGGGAGAACGATGATCAAATTTGCCCACACTATTGTCTTATATACATCATAAATTAATTGAGTGATTAAAATTATGGAGGCTGTTAATGCCACAGAGGGTTTTGTTTGTGCCACTGGAATTAATTCTACACCATTCAAATATGCCTCAATTGCCCTCCCTTGTTATCTGCTACTAATTTGTTTTGACTTCTCCCTAACCATTTAACTTTCCTAAACTACCCCCTCGGTGACTTTCCTTTAATCCACAAACAAATCTCACTTTGAATCTTTTTCATTCCTAATCCAATTTAATACTCCACTGTCACAAGATCAACCAAAATCTTTTCTTCTACATAGAATAACTTCCTAAAACTCCTCCTTCATCTTAAAAAAATTCTGTCCTCTACATACACAAAAAAACGTCACCTTCACTCCATTTCTTCATCAATATTCAAGGTATTTCTTTATCATTTTTTTTTTTTGTGATTCTGTTAATAGACTACCATATCATCATCCTCTCCTATGTGTTTTTAGGAATTTATGTTATTTTCGTAACTTCATTTTTGATTAAGTTGATAATCTTCCTTGAACTTTTTCTTATGTCAATTTAATGATTTGCAGAATGGATATTGAACAAGCAATTGAATGTGTCATTGGAATTTCAAGTGATCGAATTGAACAAGAAAGAATCGTGGCAGAAGGTAACGAAATGGAAGAAAATAGACAAAATGACATACTTGGACAACTTGGATGGAAATTTCAATCCCGTGAAGAGCTTCTTGGTACTCTTAGAGATTTTTTCTCAATGCAAGGGTATGCAATATCTATCAAAAATTCCAAAAAGAACGAATATGTTATCATTGGTTGTGATAGGGGAGGACGTTATCGCAATAAATGGCATGTTCCGATAGAGCGTCGACAACGGAAGACGGCAACTCGTCTTATAGATTGTCCTTTTCAAATTTACAGTAAGAGACATGCAGATAGCTTTTGGGTTCTTGAAGTGAAGAATAGTTCACATAATCATGAACCTTCAAGTGATATGTCTGGACATCCTTCTTGTCGTCGTTTGTCAAAAGAAGAGATCATGAGCATTGAAAAGATGACTAGATCGGGGGTACCACCACGCCAAATACTTTCTTCACTTCGACAAGGGAATCCAAAACTTCAGGCAATATCAAGAACAATCTACAATATGAAGGTTAAACTTAAAAATGACAACTTGGCCGGACGAACTATAAGCATTATTTGAAGAGCTTTGTCAAGGTGATTTTACTTTTTATGTTGCACATGATCAAAATGGTCATTTGACGCATTTATTTTTTGCACACCCTTCTTCCATTGCATTGACAAGGAGCTATACAACTGTTTTTGTGATGGATTGCACTTACAAGACTAATAGATACAAGATGCCACTACTTGATATCGTTGGAGTTTCAAGTTTTAACAATTCGTTTTACTCATGCTTTGTATTCTTGGCAAAAGAGGGAGAAGAAGATTACGTTTGGGCTTTACAAATATTTAGAAAAATATTGGGTCCCGCTTGTTATCCTACTGTCATTGTGTCTGATAGGGAATTGGCCTTGATGAATGCTATAAAGGTTGTCTTCCCAACGACTACTAACCTTTTATGTGTATGGCATATTGAGAAAAATATTTTGGCGAAGTGCAAGTCTCATTTTAAAACTCAAGAGGATTGGACCACATTTTTAGATACTTGGAACGAGGTGATAAGCTCTCCAGAAGAAGGGGCATTTGATGAAGCTTGGAAATTATTTGAACTACTCTACAATGAGAAGGAGTACGTGTTAAGCTATATTCAAAGGACATGGCTTCCATTTAAAGAACGATTTGTAAAAGCAAGGACTGAAAAGTGTGCTCATTTTGGAAATCGTGTTTCTTCGAGGGCAGAAGGTGCTCATGGAAAATTGAAGAAATATTTGCAAGTTTCAACCGGTGATCTCCATCAAGTGAAGAACAAGATATGCCTTGCGATTGAGAATGAATTTAAAGAGATAAATGCTCAACTCTCAAGTGCGAAGATTCGAATACCTCACAATTGCAACATTTCTTTCTTTAAAGAAATCATCAATCGTGTGTCAGTGTATGCTATGCGAGAGATACTTAAACAATATGAAATGGTTAAACATGGGACAATGCAGCCAGTTTGCACGGAACACTTCATGGCAACAATGGGTCTCCCTTGTGCACATAAGATGATTGATTGGAAAGGTAAGGCACTACCTCTTGATGCAATATACTCACAATGGAGGATTGCTATGATATCCCTTACTTGTTCTGATGGTGGAGAAACCAGTGGGGAAGTATTCAAAGGATTGATCCATGAGTTAGAAAATAAATATATATGAAGCATGGCCTCCAACTCAAAAGGAACGCGCTCAAGAGAGGATTTCTCGACTTGTAAATCCATCACTTCCATTACTTTTTGAGCCAAATGTTCAATGTCCTAAAGGACGTCCATCGGGGTCAAAGAAAGGCAAGGAATCTGGGTCAACAAAACGAAATCCTTCGAAGTTTGAGATCGTGGATGCAACTAAACGAAAATGTAGCATTTGTAAAGGTGTTGGTCACGATAGTCGAACATGTCCGCAAAAATTTGGAACAAATGAGTTTAATGCAAGTCATATAGCTAATCCAAATGATGATGGACCGACTATGATATATATAATTACTACAACAAATAGAGGTTTTAATAGCATTATTTTATAGCGTTTTTTTATTAATGCTATGGTAGTGGTGGCAACAACAGCGTTGCTGCTATTGTATGACACGGAGAAAGCCGGAAGTGAAACAATAGCGTTTCATTAATTATATTATAGCGTTCCATCCAAATTCCAATTTAGGGCAGGAATCTCTCTCCACTCTGCCGCCTTAAAAACACACGCGAACTCAAAATTTTCACCGAATCCTTGTCACACAGATCTCCCTCTCTTTTCTTGAGAATTGGTTTCGGCTTCTGCTGGATATATAGATCAAGCGTTCAGTCACGAGTTCAATCGTGAGTTCTTCTTTCATGAGCAAGGGTTTCAACTTTCAATCGTAAGTTCTTCCATGATTTGTTCTTTCTCCTCTCTTGTTATGCGATCTAGCTAACACTCAGTTTAAATGTACGAAACCCTTTTTCTGCTCGATCCCTCGTTCCTCCACAGAAAGAAGCAAATCGCCATGACCTATTGCACCAGTTGAAAGCAAAAAGCCGTCGAACGGAGAAGCCCTAACCAGGTTCACTTTGATTTTTTCCTAGATTTTTGCCCAAATACAAACTAGGGGTTTAATATTCTCTCTTATTTGCTTATCAAAGGTTATGAATTTTTAATTTTGCTCAGCCGTCATCTTCCACGACCACTGGGTTCGCCATGGCTACTCGACGACCTTCATCTTCGGCGAGTCTCTGGCCCTGCCTGTACGCCTCTCTCTCTCTCTTATTGCTATGTACCTCTTTCTGTACCTTTACAAATGTGTTGATTTTGTGTCGATTTAGGGTTCATTGTTTTGATTTTGCAGACTAATTTGGTACTTTGCATTCTCGCGCAGACAGAATTTCCCTAGTGCCCAAATCGCCTCTCGCCAGTCCATCTCTGTAAGTCTCTTTCTCTATCTCCTTCGTATTCGGCATTTCCCTCACTAAGCAGTTCTGCAAATTCAATTTGGAGAGACTAATAAGCTAGTATTAGCACCTCCCAGAAAGTAATTTCCTAATTTGTTTGTCTTTTGTCTTTTGGGAATACAATTGAGTCCAAACCTGACTTCACTACTCAGCACATTTGATTTCTTTGTTTGGATTATTGTTGTTTCTATGTCACTCTCAAGTCACATGCTCAATTCAAGGGTTCCAGTGATGGTTCCACAACAAAGACATGTGAGCTGATGGGTAGTGAATAGTTTTGGCCCAATTGTATTCCCAAAAGAAAATAAGCCAAGCAAATTAGGATATTGCTTCCCACTTCCCAACATGGGAAGTCATTGTAGTAACAGTTTGTTTCTCCAAATTGGTGGTTGTTTTTGTTGCTACAAAATAAAAAAAAAATGCAGGTTTGAATCTGTATTCAGACTCTTTGTTCCACTTAGAACTCGTACGTTGGGTACTTTGCCTCAAATAATGCAACCTGAAATGATTTAAGATTCAAAAACATTGGATTGGTGACCCAACTGTTCTTATTTGACCCTCATTTTCTTCCAAAAGAGGCAGTGGTTATACCCCACTAAGTTGCTAAGGAAATTGTAACAAACTCAATTGCCCAAAGGAAAATTTGTATCCCCATGGCGCCAGCACCTTTAGGGGAGAAATCCTGTTGCTCTGGGGCTAACAGTTGGAGATGTTAACTACGTAAGACCAATGGTATATTGCAAGCATACCTACAAAATCTAAATGAAAACTTGGTGGGTTTACATGTTTCAGTTAGTTATTGCGATAGTCACCTTAATCATTTAATTTGGTTTTTGGTAATACAATTATGCGAAGGAATTGAAAAAAGTTGACTGGTCCATGCACCATATTCATCTTCAACTAATCTGTTGTTGTTTTTTTTTTTTTTTGGTTATGGTCCATTCACCAAATGCACCAAATTCTCATTGATTTTTGACTTTCTCTTGTAGCTTTCACATTACTGTATAATGTATACTGAGTGTCCATCACTGTTTACCCTAAAGCCCAAACAACACATCAGCTGGGGTCAAATACTTAATAAAGAGCTAGGGATTTACCCCCATAGTCAGTTTTTAGTCCATCTTTGCTTTTTTATGAGCAAACTGATTTTGTCATAATCCTAGTGTAACATTACCAGTGGATTTATGCTAGTTATACTTCTTGAATGTAAATGTTCAGCAAATTGTGGTCTATTGGTCGTTACTGCCTTAAATGGATAGGTGTTTGACTCTTTGTTGCCTGCAGTGTATAGCTGATTTTGATTTTCTTTCTTTGGTTCACCATTTGAAGTCTGTTTTTGGTTTACCTTGCATCTTTGTTCCACTTTAATTAATATTACACTGTTACCTTTCCATGATTATTCCTTGAAGCTGAAATGGCAAGGAGACAAGCTTTGTTTCCTGGAGACTCTGAGTTCCAGCACCTGCTTCACATATTCAGGTATATTTGTTAAGTGTTGGCTAGTTACTTGCTTTCCTGTAGTAGAAACCCTGGTAGGCAGCCAGGCTGGTGTCCTGACTTATACTTCTCTTAGATTTTGGTTATGGTCCTGAAGCAATTTAGAGCAATTTGGTTCGGGCCTATGCTATGCTATTTATCCAAGTCATCCAGTGGTCCGGGCCTATGCTATGCTATTTATTGTGTTATTCTAGAACTGATTGGTACATAACATGTGGGTTGAAGTTATGTGGAGCAAAGGGTGTTTCCATTGTCGCTAGCGGTTTATTGGATTATGAGAATCAATGTATAGCAATTCGTAATGAAATTCAAGTCCAATAGCATCTGCTTTCGGTTGCACTTGTTTTTGTGGTCTTAAGTAGCATAGACATTGAGATTGGGGGGACACAAACAGTAACAGAAGAGTTGATTTCTATCCCAATATTTTTTGAGTATTTGGTGTCCTGTAATTCGTCATGCATTGTAAGGACAGGTTGAGTGGGAGAGGGAGAGTTGATGTTCATTTACAAAGTTTTGGGTAGAAAAGGAAGCTGAAGGTCATCAGATAAAACTTTTTTTGAAATTTCTTTGGATGGAAGATACATCAATATAAAAGTCAGTAAGATGATGGTGGTTCACTTCTCTTTGATATTAGACACACAAATGGTCATTATTACAGCTTTTGTTTCATAGCATTACCTTCATTACAGTAGTAGCCACAGATTGCACTTGCACAATAGTGCATTCTGAATCCATTTCCGATTACCATTTACAAACGGGCTCTTGACCTCTTGTACATGCATTGTTGAAGGATGATGGGAACACCAACGGATAAGCAGTGGCCAGGAGTCAGTTCTCTACAGGACTGGCATGTGTATCCCCAGTGGGAGCCTCAGAACTTGGCATGTGCCGTTCCAGCATTGGAACCTGATGGTCTCGATCTTTTATCGATAACGACTTAATGCTCGAATTTCGCTTCTTTTAGGTGCTTTATATCCACAAGAAGCTGGGACTTGCTATTCTTTTGCTTAGTATTGTTATAAATTTCTTTTTTATATATTAGTATAGATAGATTATAGTCATGCCTTGAAATATGAAATATGAAATATGATGAGATTTTTAGTATTGTTATAAATTTCTGGCTAAGTGTTGAAGTGAAAGTCTCCAATGAAAACCAGTAGTTTGATTCTTCTTTTGTGGTGACTAGTATGATTTTACGAGAAGCAGTTCAGTGTGTGTTTACTCTCTTTTCATTTGAGAAGTTTTATATGGAATCCCATACTCGATTAGAAATCCGTCAGAATACTCTTACATGATTCTAGTACTGTGGTTTCTTCCATTTTGGAAATGATTTTTGGAGCAGTTAATCTCAATGATTTTGGTTTATGTGTTAACTGGATCAAATGTGGGCTACTGCCACCTCTTATTACTGTTGAGATCATCTTTGCAATGTTAATTTCAGGAAGTACTAGCTGCCGATGTCACAGATCATATCTTTGCAATTGTTTTCTTCGGACTTCTACTACGTGCTACATCTTTTCGGGGATGATTTTTGCTGGTACAACTTCTAATACAACTTCAACCTACGGGCATGTTTCTCATATTTTGGAGGGTTTCAAGTAGCCCATTTATGTGGTTGGCTTTGGGAGCAGAAAGGGTATAACCTCGGTAAAGAAGCAAGCTTCAAGTAAAGAAAATCTGCGGAATGAGATGGTTGGCCAAGTGCATGATTACATTTTCAGGAAAATAGAATTGCATTAGTTATTTTTTAATGAGTCCAATTAGTTGGGCTCTTTTATGTAGTTTTTTGTTGGGAAATTGTTTTCCAAGCTAATGTAATGAATCTTTATTGTATATTGACATTTGGATATAGTTGGTGTTGAATGGAATAAATCATTTTTGTTTCTTAAATAAAATTACCATGATTTTATTTGCAAATGCTAATATATTGGTATTTATTGAATTTTTTTTAAAAATGCAAAAAATTGGCTAATATAGCATTGCTAAGACGTTGTAGAAACTTAACATTCAATAGCGTTTTTAAAACGCTGTAAAAACTTAACATTCAATAGCGTTTTTAAAACGCTGTAAAAACTTTACATTTTATAACGTTCTTCAAACGCTGTAGAAACTTTACATTCTATAGCGTTCTTCAAACGCTGTAGAAACTCTACATTCTATAACGTTCAAAAAACGCTGTCTTATGTCTAAGACTTTTAACAACATTGGCTAATACAACGTTTGGAAAAATGCTGTATATATCATTTAATAGCGTTTTTCAAACGCTGTAAAATGTGATTTTTCTTGTATGTGATTGACCTACACACAATTTCTACTTCAAGTAACTGCTTTTGGTTGGATGATTGAATGGTAAGTTTAATTCTTTGTCCATTGTTTTGCTTAATTTGTTTTTGTCTTAATTTTACTTGAAAAAAACTTACAATTCTATATACCCCATCCGCCGATCTCTAAATAAATGTTTCCTATGAAACGACGTGTAATTTTTGAAAAAAAAAATAAAGTACTTTCGTGCATAATTTTTTCAATTTTCTTTGCACCAAATTGAAGATCTAATGAGTTCTTTAATTCACTGCGAAGAAATTGAAAAAAAAATTATGCACGAAAGTACTTTATTTTTTTTTCAAAAATTGCATGTCTTTTTGTAGGAGATACTTATTTAGGGATGAAGGGAGTACTAAGTTTTCCAAAATTTGAAAGGATCTATGTTATAACAATTTTCTTTTCCCCACAGGCAATAGAAGACATCTTTCCCGTCAATAAAGATTGTCAAGGGCTAAATGAAGGACGCATTACAACTTTTCCTTGGATTATTTTTTTGGAACTTCATAGTTCATTTCTGGTTAATTTGTAATGTTTCATAGAGTGCATCTTTAATTGTGGACAAGAATGTTAATTTTGATTTCTAATAGTTTCTGGTTATGTCTTGCCAATGGTGTTTTGCTATTGACCTGGAGTATTAAATTGGATTAGGAATGAAAAAGATTCAAAGTGGGATTTGTTTGTGGATTAAAGGAAAGTCACCGAGGGGGTAGTTTAGGAAAGTTAAATGGTTAGGGAGAAGTCAAAACAAATTAGTAGCAGATAACAAGGGAGGGCAATTGAGGCATATTTGAATGGTGTGGAATTAATTCCAGTGGCACAAACAAAACCCTCCGTGGCATTAACAGCCTCCTAAAATTATATCCGTTTGTATTCCCAAACGACATTTTAAAAAAATATAAAACCTGTACTTCTGCCTTGGCTAGATTTGGTTATATGGATTAGCTGCACATGGGAATTTACTCACCCTTTGACACAGCTGCACCTAGTTGTATGGAATCATAAAAATAAAAATAAAATCTTTCTAATCTTGTCCTAAGTTACATCATCCTCGCTTGCTTTTACGTCCTTTTAAGGGATGATGGCTGACCACCATCTCCTCATTAAACCACACGGCTCTAGTTTTCCTTGATTTGTTGTTTTCTCTTTATAGAAAATCTTGCTTATTTGCAGATTGTTGGCACGAAATAAATCCTCCGATAGGATACATTGATGGAGAAATTTGATATTTTTTTTTCATTATCATGACAAAATGGTCCTACCAGCAGGCTGCTTAAGTGCTAACTTCAAAATTCATATTCTTGCTCATCGAAGTAGGCATTATAGACATTGAAATATCTACTCATTTGGAAATATCACCGAAACATTACGAGGGGCAGATGATAGATTTGGTGCATAATGGTTCTCAAGGAACCTACTACAGAAATGCTATGGACAAAGAAAATTTATCCTGAAACTATCCCGAAAAGATCAACTAATGGTTGAGATTCACTTTGATGTGTATGATACAATCATCAAAGTGATTCTCAACCATGGATTGCTGTTTTCGGGGTACTTTCGGGGTAAGTTTTCTTTGTACCTAGCATTCCCCAACCTACTATGTTCAAAGCAAATCAAATAGCTTTACACAGACGCATCGTTTTGCCATAACAAGGAATAACCCGTCTACAACTAAAACATCATATCGCAGTCAAACTTCATCCTAAGATAATTAAGAAAAACGATTACACAGCATTCGCTCTACAAGGCATTTTACTTGTACCAAGAAAAAAGCATAACCACTCAGTTTTTACAACAGTGAAATTAGGTAAATCAATCTCGAATAGGAAAAAAATGATTAGTTACTGAAACAAACATTAAGCATTAGCTTCCGCGGATGAATCCTCTTTCCCTTTTGGGGGACAAGAAAGTGCAGGTTTGATATTTTTGATTCTGAATAGAGTCAAAATGTGGAATTCTTGGGATGGATCGTGAAATTATAGGTACATATGACTCATTATACTTGTCAAAAAATTTAAAAATAAAATGCTTGACTCATATTGTGGTTTTATCCTGTTTTGTATTGACTAACTATGTTGCATAATTAAAGACTTTCTGATTTTAACTAATGCCTGTGCTTCTACAGTTCTACTAGTCATAAGGGGAGCTGCAACATTAGTACGACACATTTATCGATTTAGCATGTAATTTTGAAAGGCTTAATTACAAGAACACCCGCTTAACTATCACTTTTTGGTAACTTCACCCCCTTAACTACCAAATTCCCCAACTACACCCCCTTAAGTTTAACTACCAAATTCGAGCAACTTTACCCCCTCCCATTTTCCGTCCAATTCTATTAGGAATTTGGATGGAAAATTGCAAAGTCAGATGGAAAATTAATTCAACATACCAAAATGCACTACTAGTACTTCTAAAATCATCTCTGCTTATTTAAGCCATTATTATTCGGCACCCAACATACAGTCTATTAGAAACTTGTGTTGGAAATTTATTATTTTAATATTAAATTTCTGTACATCTTCTGGTGCTAGACTTTTACAAGTCACATGTATATCTGCGTGAGAGGCTCTTATCTTAGCGGTTATTTGGATATCTAGGCAAATCTAGAAAGAATCGGAAGCATATCTTTCATATCTATCCATATCTAGCAAATCTATCCATATCCAAGTGGATTTAGTCATTAATGAAAAAGATATAGTTTGGATTCATATCTATCCTATGAGATTTAGTCGAAAAGATATAGTTTGGATTCTTTCTTGCCTATATAAGGCTTGCTTGAGTGAAGCAATCCAAGCCCAGAAAGCCAAGAGTAATGCAAAGCCTTTTCCAAAACACTTACTTCTTCCATACTCAATTCTTCCTTCTATCTTTGTTCTCTTAAAACCAGTGAGTTTTAATATGTACGTGAGAGTTTTGGGCAAAGTGTAAGGGTGTTCTTTTGTGGAGCTTTGGGTTCTCCTACTTGTGCAGAGTGGGTCCAAACCATATGATAAATTATTGGGCTGTTTATATCCTGGAGGAGACAAGTCAAAAATTTTCTACTGCACCGGTTTGTAACCGTAGAGGGCTTGAATCACCTTAAAGAGAGCGAGATTTCCGCAACTCAGCCTGTTAATTTGTCCATTATAATTTTGTTCTTTGGTGTAAATTATTGTAATATCACCAAGAACTTGAATATGAGTTATTGCGGTCTCTGATGTATTAATTCTGACTCTTGATTTATGTATTTTATCTTAAGCTTGTTTGTCGCAGAAACAAGTTAGCTGCGGTTTAGAATATGGTTGAATGTGAGACACAAAGGTTCCATGTCAAGGCTGATTTTCACATCACAAATTAAAATGACAAAAGTTATAAGTTATCTGTTGATTCTACCAATACCATGGAAGTTAATTTATTCAGTTTCTTTGCATCCCATGTAGAACTGTACATCTCCATCTTTTAGTTTTGCAACTACCATTCTGTGAGGTTTATCTTACTCCACTTTGAACGTGTCTCGCATGTTTCCGAGACATGTCCAGCATGTGTCCAAAGCATGTCTGACTGAAAAAAAATTAAAAAACGGTCTGACTAAAAAAGAAACATGCCTAACTTAGAAAAAATAATTAAATGCTTGGACACATATATTTTACATGCCAAGGATGTGTCGGCCATGTTCGACATGTCTCCAATGCGGAGGATAGAAAAGGCCCAAAAACATGTCCTCAGTGCATTTTGGTTATTTGAACAACAAAAAGGAGGACGAAACAAAACAAAAGGGGGGAAAACTGATCTTTGGTGCAGCAGTCCCATCAACACCATTTTCTTTATCAATTATGATTAAGTGAGATAGGATGCAAACCTTTTCCAAAAAATAAAGAATCAAAGAGAAGATGCAGCCCGACAACGCAAGAAGAGAAGGCAACCTTGAAACGGTCGGGGAGCCCCTCTCTCTCTCCCTGAAGCTGGGGGAGTGCACCAGGATTGGGTCGCCGGTGGTGGTGGGAAGTGGAATCGTGGTGGCAGGAGTTCATGGGATTCCCTCTCTCTCTTCTCTTTTCTCTTATTTTGAATCTTTTTCGTGAAAGTGGTGGGAAGGAGAATTGGAGAAGGGGAAAGCGCCGACTGTAAGGGCTGGTTTTTTTTTTATTTTTAAAAACCAAAACGACATCGTTTTGACATTTTTGTGTAGGAGAGGTTGTATGTGTGGCATTTTTTACAAGGGCACGTCACTCTAATCAAAATATTCCTCAAAACAAAGAATAAAATGCAATTTACAATCAGCTGTGAGCTTAGTTTACTCAACAAATTTCTCTTCAATACAATTTACAGTTATATTTTACCAAAATGAGGTGGTTCACTTTAATTGGTCTTTTCCGTAAGGCCCGCAAGAAATTAACTGAATTACTTCAGTCAGTATATTGCCGGCTTTACGGAAAAGATCAATTAAAGCAAACCACCTCTTTGCTGACCTTTAACTTGAATAGAAGTGAGATAAGAATTTCTCTATTTTCAAAAATGATGTCTCCCTTCGTAATAATCACAGGTTTACAAAGAGAGAAATGCTACGTGCAAAGAAAGTTGGCAAAGAAAGACCCTTAAAGTATACATGAACGGCTCAGATGCACTGCACAGTGAATCTGAGTCATTCATGTACACTTTAAGGGTATTTCTTTGCCCATTTTCTTTATCCCTAGCATTCCTCTTACAAAGAAATGACTAAACAGCCCACCAAAGTCTACTACATTTGCAAACGCACCATAAAACAAATATAGAGACAAAACCTAGCTGAAGGAAACATCTCCGAACTGAAGGAATTGCGAACAAGACAGCAAGGGAGGACGACTCATCCGTGCACAGTTGAATTTCCAGAAAACGTGTAGGGTTTCTTTGTAGGGATCTTGAGGGATTGTTGAATATTAAAACACTTGCATCTTTAGAGAGAAAAAAATTCTGGTGCTTATTTGGTACCACATGGCACCCAAGAGATACCCAAGACCACTTGGTTGACTTCTTGCTAATCTCGGATTTTTGAGCACAAGATTGTCCTTAATTTTTTATAGGAATATGATGCCGTCAAATTCTTATTTCTTTTGTCTCTGTAATATTTTCAAAGATTAATAAAAAAAAATACCATTAAAAAAAGAGAGAGATACCCAAGATCAATCACCATTTGTCATACCCGTAAGTTACGTAAAAGACCAAGACAATAGTAATTGACTTCACTATATAAACCAATCATATTGACGATGAGTATCATCATATGACGAATACCACATTTGCCAAAATCTCTCCAAATCTTTAGATAAGATCATATTTCTAAAATATTTTGGGGGTCAAGGATTTTATGGTACAGAGAATATACGTGTGGTGCTCCTGTGAAATTAATGATGAGATTATATTTCTAAAATATTTTGGGGGTCAAGGATTTTATGGTACAGAGAATATACATGTGGTGCTCCTATGAAATGTGGTGCTCCTATGAAATTAATGATGTCAAGAAAGATGTAAACCGAAGGTTCCACCACATTACCTTTATTTGGTTCATCTACTTTGGCTGAATGGTGTCCCCTTAGGCTTATGCTTAAAGCAATATAATTAAGAGCGCGGAATGTTGTTCGGTAGTTATTTTAGTTTTGCTTTCTGTTTCTGGGTTCCTTCCATAGCTTTGAAGCTTTGTGATGTAGGACAAAAATGGAGAATTTTTGTATTTTATTTTTATTGTTTTAGAATAAGATTTTGATTAGGAATATTTTCGTTTATGTTAGAATTATTAACTTTCCGTATTTAGTTTGATTTTGATTTCTACCTTTATTAGGATTCTTTGTCTACAAGAATTAGGATTTTATTTTAATTAATTAGGAAATATCTTTTATTTAATGCCGCTTGTTTTGGCATGATTTTATTATTTCTTTTACAGTAGGATTTCTAGGGTTAGGGTCTTATAAAAAGGGCTGTAACCTATTCAATTATAAAACTTTTATAACTTTTATCAATAATATTCAGAGATTTTCTCTTTCTTTCTTGTGCGCAAGAATTGCTCATTGCGACGAGTTGTTTATCTCGTTTGGACTAGTACGCTAACTAGTCTCTCGTGAATTTCGCTGCGTCAAGTGGTATCAAAGCAAGGCTTTGCCTGGTTCGATGGCACCAAACAAAGTTGAAGACACACCCATTGACGTTCGTCGTGGTGAAGTATTTAACAAGACTCGCACCAAGGGATTTGCCCATGGTCAATCTGTTAAACGCAAAGTTGATAGGAACCGCGTTGAGGGATTTGCCCGCAACCAACCTATTAATCAAAACGTCTCCAGAAGATATTCTTATTATCAACTTGATAGTGAGGATGAATCTGAAGACGAGTTATTTGAGGATTATTATGGATATCAGTCGAATAAGCGATACTCAAGGTTTGAAGGGTTTTATCACATAGATGACGACTTTTCAACTTTTCAGGTACAACCAATAATTCTTAGTTTTAATGGGTATTGCCATCCTGAGAATTTAATTTATTGGTTTCGTAAAGTTGATAAGTTTCTTGAGTATATGGAAATTCCAGAAGAAAAGAAAGTTAGATACGTGACACTACAAGAAAAAACACATTTGGCGACCAACTTTCGACCAAATTATTTTTTGTCGCTGATTGTCAACTTTTGGCGACTAAAATATTTTTGGTCGCCAATCGTAGACATTTGGCGACTAAATTCTTTTTTGTCGCCGATTTTGTAGACCTTTGGCGACTAAAACATTTTTAGTCGGCGAAGTGCTATCATTTGGCTACCAATGATCATTTGGTCGCCAAAAACAAACAATTGGCGACCAACCAATAGTCGGCAAAGAAAAACATTAGGCGACAAAAATATTAGTCGGGAAAAGCTACCAATTGGCAACTAAATTCGTTTTGTCGCTGTTTGTGTGAACCTTTGGCGACTAAAATATCTTTAGTCGGCAAAAGGCTACCATTTGGCTACCAAAGGTCATTTTGTCGCCAAAAATTTATATATTATATTATAATAAACTTATATACTTATTCCATCTACTTAACCGAAGTTTAACCCATATTTCACCGTTAACTCCCTAATTAAATCTCACTTTTTTATAAAAAAAATGGCAACTCCTTAAATCTAATGTTAAATGCTACCGAAGTAACAAAAAAAAGAAACTCCTTAATTAAATCTCACTTTTCTCCTTACACTTTTTTTAAAAAAAAAATTCAATTTCTCCCCTCTTCCATATATTCTCAGCAAAGCAAAAAAAATAATAAATGCTCCTATGAATGGAGAAAACCTTAAACCTTCATTTAAAATAAGGAAGAGGAAAAATCTAATAGAATTTATCCAATTAACTCTTCCGCTAATCTTTACAAGAATCAATCAAATTGCATAATCTTGTTATTCAATGAATCATATATAGTCCAACTTCTAGCCACTATAAAATGAGTTACCGATATCATTTTTCCCATCTACACCGATGAAAATATTTTTCAATTGCGGCATGACATTGTTGGAATTCAAACGGCAATGACATTTTTGCTCTGGACTCTTTTGAATTTGATTAAACGTCCAAATTAGCTATTCCATTTTTTTTTTAAGGTTTTCCATTGGCGTTCATCTGTTGGATATGTGTTGTTTCGTGTTTTTTTATTGGTTTTTTTGGATTTTTCTCTATTATATTTTCAGACAAAAAAAGATTGTCTAGCCTTATAACTAATTCCTAGATGAGAAAAAAAGGACATTGAATTGTTGGAGTTAATGGTGAAAAGGATTAATTTCCCTACGGTGGAATATGGGTTGGGCTAATTTATGTTAGGTAGAGGTTAGGCAGATTAAGGAGAAAGGAGCTTAGGCCGATGAAAGGTTGTCGTGAGTCTGAGGTTGGAGGAAGTCCTCCTACTGGGTAGGAGGAGATCCGCGTTCATCATCTAATCAAATAGCGTGCATCTACAAAATGTATCTGAGCGAATGAAAATAACATGCCGTTTGTGGGTCATTTAGTTTTTCTAAGATGCCCATTGGTACATTGCACAAATTCTCATCATAAAAACCCCACTATGAAAAAAAATAAATTACGAAGAACTTCTCAAATCTCTATCTGGCCATGGTTTCTCCATTTTTAACTCCAATGAAAAAAAAACCCTCCTACGCTACTAAGGCACTAAAAAAATTAGACACTAACTTAATTTACGCTTTCCAGGTCCATTAGCAAGACATAACCAAAGGTCCATGAAGCGTTTTAAAAAAAAGCAAAGACAGGAAAAAAAGTTACGTTAAACCCATTTGAAATGGGACATGTTCGACTATTATGACCTTAGGCATGTAACAAAATTATAAAAAAGAAGAAGAAGAAGAAGAAGAAGGAGGAGGTAGCTTCAATGTGATAAAGAAACGGAGTGAGATGAGGATAATTTTTTTTTAGAAGTTAGAGTTTTTTTTTAGATGTCGAAGACTCAAGGGTAGTGTTTTAGAGAGTCCTTTTTGGTAGAAGAAAGGATTTTAGTTGGGATCTTGCGATAGTGGACTATCAATTTAGATTAGGTTCTTAGCAATTTTTGAATTTTAATAAAAAAACAATTATATCAGTAATAAAAAATATACGAAGAGGATTTCTGATCATTTTATGCTAAAGGGTCATAATAAATATTTGTCTCTAGGGCTTTTATGATTAACTTACATTTTTCATTTGTTCATATGGCTCTAATATGAGAGCATAAAGTTAAAAATTAATTATCACTATTTTAGGGTAAATTATAAATAAATGTAATTAATCTAACCATATTTTTACTATATATTATATCATAATAAACATAATTATATATATATATATATATATATAATTTTTCGTACATAATATAATCTAATATATTATTATATATAAATATTGTTTTATATATTTTATTTTATTTTCTTATGTAATAAATATATTATCTTTACGAATATAGCATAAGTTAAGTGTGTAGCCCAGTGGTTGTGCGCCCTTATAAAGTAAGGAAGGTTGGTGGTTCGATTCTTGGCAAAGGCATGTGGTTGGATTATTCCACACGCGCCACGTGGAGGATCCAGGTTGATCCACCTGGCGGTACAAAGATGGGGCCACGTGGCACCCAAATTTTTTTTAATATTATTTTATTTGGCATGACATTTGGCGACAAAAGTGTTTTTAGTCGGGGAAAGTTGTATTCGGCGACCAAAAACATTTTAGTCGGGGAAAGTTGTATTCGGCGACCAAAAGTTTGGTCGCCGTATGTAAATATGATTTTCCGAAAAGATTTGAATTAATTAGATTCGGCGACTAAACTTAGTCGCGAATACCTTTCGCGACAAAAGTATTTTGTCGGGAAAAACAATCTTCGGCGACAAAAAATTTTGGTCGGCAAAAGTTTTCCCAGACCAAGTGTCACCGACCAAAGTGGCGACCAAAAATTTAGTCGTGGAAAGGTTTTGGCGACCAAAAACAGCCTTTTGGCGACTATTATTTTAGTCGGCAAAAGTGTTTTTTTTTGTAGTGTGACTTGTAAATTACAAGGCTATGCTTCTAGATGGTGGAAGCAATTGCAATATAATCGGGAGCGCCAGTATAAACAACCAGTCAAGACATGGCTCAGGATGAGACGATTGATGAGTGATAGATTTCTTCAATCGCATCATGGTCAGATGTTATATGAAGAGTATCGAAGAAATCTTGAGTCCAAGCGATTGTCCCAAGATAATCTTGAGTTGTCTTATTCTTTTTCAAGTAATAAAAATTATACCGTTGCGGCTACTGAAAACTCGAGGGACACATCACTGAGACTGTTGGGTTCAGGTCACTCAAAGCGTCAACAAACCGATAAAAATCTTTCAATCTCAGATTCATCACGTTCCAGCTATTATGATGGATATGAGATCGCAGAAGAGGAAGGAGATCGAGTTGAACTAGAGGAGGTGATATTTGTTGAGCCCAACATCGAAGAAACAGTGGAGGTCGATGTTGAATGCAGTCATTGTGGGCACATTGAAGCTGACGGTAACTAGAAATTTGACCTTGGTATTAGCGAAAAAGAAGAAACTATAATTGAAGTTGATGATAAAAAAAATGATATCGATGTTGGTGATCAAGTTGTTGATGACCAAAATAATTGTCCATTGGAGGTGGTTGATACTAATATTAGTGTCAATGAGGAGATTTTGGTTAGCGACATTGACGAAAGTAAATTGGTGTCCGAAAAAGTAGATTCAAAAGATTCAGCCAACGATCATGTCGAAGAATACATTCATGGAAAGGATTCAAAATATGATTGCGGGCAAAGTAGAATTAATGATGCTAATTTTGTCGATTTTCTTGGTGTGCAACAATTTGATTGGGTTCCGAACATTCGTCTAATACATCTTGTTAACAAGTTGAAGTACGAAGAGAAAAGATCATTGCATAAATACTTTTCTTTAAATGATTTTTGGAAGACGAACAAGCGGTTGAAGTATTCCAAATATCTATTTCTTTGAAATGGAAGGTGGCAAGTTTCTAATGAGAACTCGAGGTCGAGTTCTTTTGAAGAAAAGGAGACTGATGTAGGACAAAAATGGAGAATTTTTGTATTTTATTTTTATTGTTTTAGAATAAGATTTTGATTAGGAATATTTTCGTTTATGTTAGAATTATTAACTTTCCGTATTTAGTTTGATTTTGATTTCTACCTTTATTAGGATTCTTGGTCTACAAGAATTAGGATTTTATTTTAATTAATTAGGAAATATCTTTTATTTAATGCCGCTTGTTTTGGCATGATTTTATTATTTCTTTTACAGTAGGATTTCTAGAGTTAGGGTCTTATAAAAAGGGCTGTAACCTATTCAATTACAAAACTTTTATAACTTTTATCAATAATATTCAGAGATTTTCTCTTTCTTTCTTGTGCGCAAGAATTGCTCGTTGCGACGAGTTGTTTATCTCGTTTGGACTAGTACGCTAACTAGTCTCTTGTGAATTCCGCTGCGTCACTTTGGAGATCCATAAGGTTGCTCAATGTACTACTTCTTTTAAAATCATCTCTGTTTATTTAAGCCATTATTATTTGGCACCCAACATATACAGTTTATTTGAAACTTCAATGTGAGTTATTGCGGTGTCCTATGTATTAATTCCGACTCTTGATTTATGTGTTTTATCTTAAGCTTGTTTGTCACGGAAACAATTTAGCGGCGGTTTAAAATCTGGTTGAATGGTAGACACAAAGGTTCCATGTCAAGGCTGATTTTCACAACGGTCTTTCTATTGTCAGCCCAGTGGGTTGACAATAAGCACACAAGAGAATCAAGAAAACAGATATTTTTATATATTTTTTTACACTTTTTAATATACATTCACACTTCTTATTGTCAGCCCAGTGGGCTGATTTTAGATTTTTCCTTTTCACAAAGTTATAACAACAGAAGTAATAAGTTATCTGTTGATTCCATCATGGAAGCTCATTTATTCAGTTTCTTTGCATCCCATATAGAACGGTACGTCTCCATCTTTAGGTTTTGCAACTACCATTCCGTGAAGTTTATATTACTCCACTTTGGGCGTGTCCCGCGTGTGTCTGAGACATGTCCGGTATGTGTCAAAAATGTGTCTAACTGGAAAAAAGAACAACGGTCTGACTAAAAAAGAAACGTGTCTAACTTAGAAAATTAAATACTCGGACACATATTTTTCACATGCCAGGAACGTGTCTACCGTGTTCGACACGTCTGCGATAATGATACAAAAGGCCCGGAAACATGTCCGTGCTTCTTAGATTACAACCAACAATGAAAAACGCACTCGGCTAAAAGAAGGAAAAAAAGACCTTATTGCGTTTTCCTTGATTCTCTCTGTACCATTGTATCTCTTCTTTCAAATGAGACCTAACCCCTTGTGACGGATTTATGCTCATCTTTTTTAATTAAGTTAGGACGAGGCGATTTAGAACACAAGCAGGAATGGGTGTGGCGGCCTAAAAAATTAAAAGTTCGTCAGTGCATACTGGTTATTTGCATAACAAAAAGGGGGACGAAACAAAACAAAGGGGAAAAAAACGGATCTTTGGTGCAGCAGTCCCATCAACACCATTTTCTTTATGAATTCCAAGTGAGGAGATAGGATGCAAACTGTCCTTTTCCAAAAAATAAATAATCCGAGAGAAGATGCAGCCCAACAACACAGGAATGAAAGCGTTGAAAGTCAAAATTCCTCGCATCCTACTACAGACTTGAATGAACAAAACAGAGCACCAAGGGCTGATCTTTTTCACCGGGACAGCAGTATTTTACCATTAAAAAAAGCACTTGAGAATCACAAGAGTTAAAACAAATGATGTCAAAAACTACAGGAACGTCGATGGATACTAGGCTAGGGCGCTACTATTCGCAGCCCCGTATTTTCTCCCATAGCCCACTGCATTTCAGTAAATGTTTGTTGAAAATCATACATAACATTTTGGTAAATAGTTGTTGAAAACAAGATTATATTTCGGTAACTACATGTCTAAAATATGTTCAACCTTCGATAAACAACTGCCGAACATATATTTTCGGTAAATAGCTGTTGAAAAAAATATTATATTTCGATAATTGGATGCTGAAAATGTATCTCAATTTTGGTAACTAACCGTCGAGTATAATTGAAAATTTTTAATGGGCTATGAGAGAAAATACGGGGCTGCGAATAACAGCGGCCCTAGGCTATTTGAGCTCAAGCAGCACCACTGCCGAAGTGTTGCCCAATGATTTAAAAGTGTGTATACAACCCTGTAAGTACTCGTTGCAAGCTATTAAAATCGAATCATTTTCCTCGTCTTTATACTTGACGTAGTATGTTCCAGCTTCCAGGTCCAGTCTTTTAGCCACTTCTTGCTGAAGCGCTACTAATCTAGACGGCAAAGAAAGAGGAAACTTGATCATATTATTTTCATATTTTGCCTTAATTGTCACTATATCCGCATCTTGGAATGCTGGCTTTGTGTGAGCAACACTATCTGGGGCTTGATTGAAGGCAAATCAGAATTTTGACGTTGTCGGGTTTGTCCCTCGTTCTCAGTAGGCGAGGGCCGAAAGGAACGGAACTTTTTTATGTCGCGATTGCGAGCAAGGACGGAACCAGGATTTTACCTTAGTAGTGGCGAAATGTATACTAAAAAAATTTAGTGGTGGCGAGACTATGTAAGTTGGGCATAAATTTTTTTTTTTACATATAATAATTGCATTTTTTAAAATTCTTGTCGTGGCGGTAGCCCCTACTAGACCTCCCCTGATCCCATCCTTGATTGCGAGGTGGCCACCTATCGATACCATAACCCCTACATACACGCTTCAATGTCGATATGCTAACTGCAAAACGAACAATTTAGATTAGAGAAAAACCTTCTATACTTCCAAAAGCCCAACACTTTCTAAGTGAAAAGAGACCGTCTAGTTAAAAAATACAATGACGACAACAAGCAAACTCAGTATTTCAAATTTTGAGAGTGTACTTTTACCTTGGAGTTTCTTTGCAGCATCGTTACGGCTCTTTTTGGAATATTTAAGAATATCATCCAAAGAAACTTCATTTCATTCTGAATCTGAACTAGTAACCATGATGACGTTTCGTTTGGTAGTGATGACATTATGTGCATTTTTTGAATGATCCATTGACAGCTGATCAGATGAATCTAGTTGCGTCGTAACTTTTCCACTCTGCAAGGGTTCAAGACTAGGCAAATTGTACTTTTGTGCCTCACTAACGACATTCGTTTCATTGCTTATGGCATCCATTGGTGGCAGATCCAGATGACCTGGCTGCAACATCACTCCTCTACCCTTAGCTTGGATCTTTTCAACAGAATGAAGTTTTAGTCCATTCTGAAAATCCATAACTTCAACTGATAATAAATCCCCCAGTTCTTGGCCAGAAGCAAGCTTAAAAGTTCTGAAATTTTCCTCCATCGTCCCCAATATCAAGCTCAATGAGGTCCATGAGTTGTCACGGTATCTTTCGCTCGTGGGCAAAAAAAACTCTAGTACATAAATGTCATTTGCAGTGTAACTGCTCTGCAAGCATATTGTGAACCAACCATGGAAATTGCACGGTTGTGCATAGGGTAGCAAGGGGTACTCAGCTAAGCTGAGTTGGGTTATATCCGAGCAATATAACATGTTAGGAGGTAAAAGTACCATCCTGGCAACCCCTCCCTTTCTTAAGTGACAGGATTTACTGACTAGTACAAACATCTTACGCCAGAAGTTTGAGTGCCCACAAAATTCCACACCCTCAGACAGGAGTTGCCCTCGCAGTAAATCATTGCAAGCACTGCAAGGGACCCATGTCATAGCCAAGGGTAGCTCATGAATTTTGCAAACCCTTTCCAACACCGTCTTGATCATGAGTTCCTGGAAGGCAGTCGTGCATGCTTTATTTTCATCCCCGATTTATTTTGAAAGTATTGTCACATCAGGATTCTTGAGTGAAGTTATCACTTACAGTAACTATAAACTGTTTTAAAATCAAAAGATTTAATATTGCATCAAGGTTTTCCACTCACTTGCATTTCGTAGTGTTTATATCCATCAAAACATAGCAAACCAAACTCCTGCAGGGAAATGGAAACATGCAACTCACTAATCTTGAAAACACACTGGATATACACAAGTAGGGTCAAAGAAAAGCAAAGTAAAAAAATATATATGTCCATATGGGTGACAAGGGTTTGTGCAACATTGGCCTCGCAGAAGTCCCAGCCTATGAGGAAATGATCTTGGAAATTTTGTGAGTCAGCATTCAACATATCAATATTTTCTTCAAAGGAACACAAGCTTCCGGTGAATAAAAGTCTAGTATACCCTAACTGAAATTCAAAGGAGACCCTTAGGTTACATACGTGTTGTTTAGCAAAACACTAGCTCAGATTTGATTTCAGAGAATTCAACTGCGATGGTGTTTCACACGAATGGATGTCGAGTGAAAGAGAACATGGCATAGGAGTCCCTGACTGATTCGTTAAGTCCTAATTCCACTCAGGATACTTTAAAAGCATAATTAAGGAGGGGCGATGTTCTTTTTAAATGGCAGCTTTCCTGTATCCGAGGGAACAAAACCCACAAAACTCCTCAAGGTCTAATGATGTCTGTTATCTGGAGAGATCTATATCAACTTATCAAGACAACTGAATGAGGGTCTGGAGTCTGGACCGTTGTATCTCATCAAAATGCTTAATATTCGTTTTTGATTGCTTATCCAATTTTGCATTGCAGTTGTCTAATTGGAAAACTACTTCCTTCTTAAAGGAAAAACATTGGCTCATGCTCATAGAGGTGCAATGACTAAATTTGAAGGAGAAACAGTGGATAGTTGCCAAATCATTGACTTCTTTTCTTTTTCATGGTAAGAGCCAAATCATCGACTTCAAAATATTTGAAGGAGAAACAGTGGGTTGTTGCCAAATCATTGACTTCTTTTCTTTTTCATTTTTTATGGTAAGAGCCAAATCATGACTTCAAAATGTTCTGTTTTAAGCCTTTCGTGATTCCATAAGACAACCATGTGCTAAAGTACACTCATATTGTCCGAAGCACCAGTTGAATACGAAGAGTTATTGCCATAAGAAATTGAGGGATACCAGTGTTTCTCGTCTCATGTTGACTTAAAGAGACGAAAATTCAAAAAAGTTAAAGTAAAAGGATGTGACCAAAGTATAAAAATTAACAGTTTTGTACAAACTATAATTTACGTAAGCAAAGCTTATTAAAGGAGGTTAGATATCAAGAGTCCGGTTCCCATAAGGGATCCGCACGGGCTTACCGTGCGGGACTCCCCTTTTCCGATCGAATTGCGACGATCCGAGCCGCTCAAAGTGATCAGAACGTGATTTTAAGGGTACTCGCGAGAAATCAGCAAAAAAAATGATCGGGAAGGACTTGATCTGAACAGGTTTAACCACTCAGTATTTAAAACAATGAAATTGGATAAATCAAGCCCGAATAGGAAAAAATTGATTAGTTACTGAAATAAACAATAAATATTAGCTTCCGCAGATGAATCCTCTTTCCCTTTTTTGGGGCAAGAAAGTAGGATCAAGAAATGTATTTTCATCAACGAACGGAAATTTTCCTCCCTGAGATCCACTTCTTTTTGACATTTTCCATTGCTTCCTCTCACATCTTGAGGAGTTCATGGAAAGACTGGCGATATTGCATGTCAATGGCGTCAAGCTCTAGCTTCAACTCATCCCTCTGATCTCCATCTCCTACAGATTGTGTAGAAAAACTCAACGAGCTGACATCATTTGATGGAGAACTACATGGAAAAGCAATCTCCGCAGTATTTAGGATTTCATCCACGACGACAAATCTAGAGAAACTACCCTTGCATCCTTCAAACCCATATGAACTCATGTTCCATTCACTTCACAAGACATTCACATATGAGGTGGAATCATGCTCCTTGGAAATGGCTTCACCAGAAACTCTTTCAGATCTTGAAGCCCAAGAACATCTCATAGAGCTTTGATTATTTACATGAGTAGAATCCCCACATGGACTTTCTTTACTCGTAGAGTTTCCAAACGAGGGCTTCCAGTTCGGTACAAGTTTTACAATCAAGCTGTCTATCAACTCAGCTATGAAAGTCAAATCTTCATTTGACAAATCAAGTTGGTCAACCATCTCACCCGCTATTGACTGTACAGTATCACGGGCAATTAATGTAAAACACAAAATGAATATTCCGAGCATGACCTGCAAACACAAAAAAGCTTTTAGACCATTCTTAAGAGAATATCAAAGGACTTAAGCCCAGAAGAATTTTACTTACAACATGACTGAATTTATCACCCCTTCCAATTTGAACTCATTTTGTGCCCTTGATCCTCCTTAGTTCTAAAGCTGAAACATGAGTAGCTTCACCAGCACTTTTTGTACAAGTACTGGACAAAAGCTTATTGTGCGGCTTATTTGTATAGATAGTCCTCAAAGTATTATCAAAATGTCAATTTGGTCCCAAATATACAAATCGCGTCAATTGCATCCCCAATATTTATAATGCAAGTTTAAATGGTCCCCTGCACTAACTCGTCCAAATTAACTGTTAAATGCAGGGTTATTTTTGTAACTTAGCTACAATTATCCCTTCTTCAACCTCAAACCCTGACTTTCTAAAAAAAAAACCTTAAACCCTCCACCCTGACCCAATAAACCCCAAGCCATGAAAACCCTCAAATCGCCCACTTTCCACTTCCTAGAAAAAGAAATGCAGAGATAGTTGTCAACAAAAATAAATAAATAACAAATCAACAAGCCCCCTAAACCACCTCCGTCGTCATCATGTTTAACCCAAAAAAACTCTTCAATCGCAATACCTTGAACTGGCTTCGCCGTCGTTGCCCTGTTCAATCCAAAAACCCTCCGTCGCGGCTCCCAAACGCACCACCACACCCCTGAAATACCATAGTAACCTCCATCCCAACCCCTCACCAAACCAACACCAAAATCGCAGTGCCAAAACCCAAAAACATCAATGCGCCATTGCTGCCTCTGTACCTCGGTACTCACACATTAGTTTGCTAGACAGAACTAAAAAACGCATCACACATTAGTTAAACCAACACCACCACCACTACTACTACTACATGTTACTGCAATTAAAATTAACCATTAAATTGGAAGTTGTAGCACTTCCAAACCACCAGCGCCGGTGGGCGTCCGACACCGATAAAATAGAAAGGCAGTCATCGGCAGATCTTCACCCGCAATGACCGTTGGTTCTGAATGGGCTTCTAAAGCAGATCAGGAGTTTGCCAAAGTCACGCTGGATCTTCAATATGATAACACCGTTGTCCTTCGGAGCGTCGAGCCGGCCACATTCGTCAACATTAAGGCCGAGATCGCGATGCCGCCATCTCTGTTGCCAGCAGAATTGACACTCCGGCGAGCGGATCGAGCAAGCTCCTGCACTTCTCACAAGAGTTGAAAGTGGAGGCAATGACATTTTAAGGGAATTTTGTGGGGTTTGAAATGTATTAGTGAAATATAGAATTTTAAGAGCATGAAATGGTGGTCGTGGTGGAGGAGCTTTGACGTGTACGGAGGGGTTTGGGTTGAATTGGGAATCAATTTGGTTAGGGTAGAGAGTGGGTTTGAGGTTGAAGATGGGATAATTGTAGCTTAATTACAAAAATACCCCTGCATTTAACAGTTAATTTGGACGGAGTTAGTGCGGGGACCATTTAAACATGTATTATAAACATTGGGGATGCAATTGACGTGATTTGTATATTAGGGACCAAATTGACATTTAGATAGTACTTTGGGAACTATCCGTACAAATAAGTTCTTATTGTGCCCAGAGTCTATTTCCATGGCGAATGAATTCGGCTTTGGCACATTTATTGACTTTATTATTGATTTGATTCATGACTGGTCTACACACGGTTGCTGATGTCCATTATGGGGACTGTCGCGAGGTGATGGGTTGGAAGTACAAACGAGCTTATGAGGAGACACAGAAGTACAAGGAAGGGTTATACTTGAGAAACTTTTTTGTTCTCTACAAAATAGACTCGGTTTCAATTTCATCCTTACAAAACTTTTGGTTTCAATTTTAGCCTTCAAGTTTCTGGCATATTTCAATGTTACCCTTTCTATCAAACTTGGACGGAAAATGCTCACATGGCTAAAATGTGCTTAGTTGGCGATGGAAAGAATCCCATATAGTGCCACTTAAGACTTAACCCACACAAAGCATAATCAAAGACCCACAACAGACTTCACCCACAGAAATCATAACCAAACATTTTTTTCAGTTGAAAGATTCCATAATTTCCATTTCGTTCATTGTGTTGAAATTGTGTACTGTATCTCATCCCTAACCTCTGCAAAATTGGGCATACCATATTTTTTCAACTTTTCAAGTGTCCAAACAAAACCACTTCTTTTTTTTTTTTTGCTCGGCTAGAAAACCCAATTGTTTTTTTTCTCGGCTACAAAACCCAGTTGATAAAGAACATTAATTTCTAAATCAATTGTATTCATGCCTTTTAATGCACTAAATCCATTGCTATGCACTATTGGGTTAAAAATTAAGGATTTTTCTGTTCTTTTTTACTGGACGGATTTTTTCTGTTTTGATAAGTGGGTCATTCGGTTACTGCTAGCAATCAATCAAGAAGAGGAAGGAAATGGGTGGAGATGGTCGATAGAGGAGCCAATTGGATTCCAACTTTCACAGCCCAATCTGAAATCAATTATGTTTGGCACGGGCCATCAAGTGTGATTTATGCCAAACAACAGATTGTTTATGGGTGCAGTTCTGAAAATTAAAATCAGATTGTTCGTAGGTGGGCTTGGGTCTTTAGGAAGTGATTTGTGTGGGTTAAGGCTTGAGATTTGTGTGGATCTTTGCCTCTTTGGTTATGATTTGTGTGAGTTAAGGCTTAATTGGCACTATCTGTATCTGGGATTCTTGCCATCGCCAGCTAAGCACATGTTAGCCATGTCAGCATTTTCTGTTAGCCTCTTAGGCATTTTCCCGTCCAAGTTTGACAGAAAGGGTAACATTGAAATCTGCTAGCAACTCGAAGGGTAAAATTGAATTGAGTTAAGACGAGGCGATTTACAACACAAGCGGGTGTGTGGCAGCCAGAAAAATTAGAACATCCTCACTGCATACTGGTAACATGGGGGACGAAACAAAACAAAACAAAAGGGGAAAAAAAACTGATTTTTGGTGCAGCAATCACATCAACACCATTTTCTTTATGAATTCTGATCAAGTGAGATAGGATGCAAAACTTTTCCAAAAACCGTAATCCAAGAGAACTACCATAAAGAAAATGGTGTTGATCACCAGGAATAAAAGCGTTGTAAGGAAGTCAAAATTCCTTGCATATCCTACTATAGACATGAATAAACAAAACAGAGCACCAAGGGCCGATCTTTTCACTGGGGCAGCAGTACTACCATTAAAAAAAGCACTTGAAAATCACAGGAATTCAAACAAATGGAGGTCGATGGATACTAGGCTATTTGAGCTCAAGCAGCACCACTACCGAAGTGTTGCCCAATGATTTAAAAGTGTGTATACAATCTTGCAAGTCCTGGTCGCAAGCTATTAAAATCAAGTCATTTTCCTCGTCTTTATACCTGATGTAGTAAGTTCCAGCTTCCAGGTTCAGTCTATTAGCCCCTTCTTGCTGAAGCGCTACTAATCTAGATGGTAAAGACAGCCGGAACTTTATCATATTATTTTCATATTTCGCCTTAATTGTCACTATATCCACATCTTGGAATGCTGACTTTGTGTGAGCAACACTATCCGAGGCTTGATTCGAAGGCAAATCAGAAATTAGACGTTGTCGGATTTGTACCTCGCTCTCAACTAGCGAGGGCCAAAAGGAACGGAACTTTTTTATGTTGCGAGGTGGCCACCGCTGGATACCATAACCCCTACATACACGCTTCAATGTCGATACGCTAACTGCAAAACGAACATTTTAGATAAGAGAAAAACCTTCTATACTGCCAAAAGCCCAACAACTTCAAATTTTGGGAGTGTACTTTTACCTTGGAGTTTCTTTGCAGCATCGGTACGTCTCTTTTTGGAATATTTAAGGATATCATCTAAAGAAACTTCAATTCGAACTCCAGTGTTTTTACGTTGCATTTCTTGAGTCTCTCTTGGGCCTCCTTCTGAATCTGAACAAGTAACCATGATTATGTTTCGTTCTGCAGTGACATCGACATTACGTGCATTTTTTGAATGATACATTGACAGCTGATAAGATGAATCCAGTTGGGTCGTAACTTTTCCACTCTGCAAGGGTTCAAGACTAGGCAAATTGTACTTTTGTGCCTCACTAACGACATTCGTTTCATTGCTTATGGCATCCATTGGTGGCTGATCCAGATGACCTGGCTGCAACATCACTCCTCTACCCTTAGCTTGGATCTTTTCAACAGAATGAAGTTTTAGTCCATTCTGAAAATCCATAACTTCAACTGATAATAAATCCCCCAATTCTTGTCCAGAAGCAAGCTTAAAAGTTCTGAAATTTTCCTCCATCGTCCCCAATATCAAGCTCAATGAGGTCTGTGAGTCGTCACCCCATCTGTTGCTTGTGGGCAGAAAAATCTCTAGTACATAAATGTCATTTGCAGTGTAACTGCTCTGCACGCATAATGTGAACCAACCACAGAATTGGCACGCTCGTGCATAGGGTACCAAGGGGTACTCAGCTAAGCTGAGTTGGGTTATGTCCGAGCAGTACAACATGTTAGGAGATGAAAGTACCGTCCCGGCAACCCCTCCCTTTCCTAAGTGACTGCATTTACTGACTTTTACGAACAAGTCAAGCCAGTAGTTTCTGTGCCCACAAAATTCCAAAGCCTCAGACAGGAGTTGCCCTTGCACTAAATCATTGCAAGCACTGCAAGGGACCCATGTCTTAGCCAAGGGTAGCTCATGAATTTTGCACACCGTTATCAACACCGTCTTGAGTTCCTGGAAGGCATTTCTGCGTGCTTTATTTTCATCCCCTATCTGTTTTGAAAGTACTGTCACATCAGGATTCTTGAGTGAAGTTAGCACTTACATTAATTATGAACTGTTTCAAAATCAAAAGATTTAATATTGCATCATGGTGTTCCACTCGCTTGCATTTCGTAGTGTTTATATCCATCAAAACATAGCAGACCAAACTCCTGCAGGGAAATGGAAACATGCAACTCACGAATCTTGAAAACAAACTCGATATACACAAGTAGGGTCAAAGAAAAGCAAAGTAAAGAAAATATACGTCTATATATGTGACAAGGATTTGTGCAACATTTGTCTTGCAGAAGTCCCAGCCTATGAGGAAATGATCTTGAAAATTTTGTGAGTCAGCATTCAACATATTAATATATTCTTCAAAGGAACACAAGCTTCCAATGAATAAAAGTTTAGTACCCTAACTAAAATTCAAAGGAGACCCTTAGGTTACATACGTGTTGTTTAGCGATACACTAGCTCATATTTGATTTCAGAGAATTCAACTGCGATGGTATTTCACATGAATGGATGTCCAGTCAACGAGAACTTGGCATAGGAGTCTCTGACCAATTCGTTAATTCCACTTAGAATACTTTAACAGCATAATTAAGGAGGGGTGATGTTCTTTTTAAACGGCAGCTCTTCCTGTGTCCGAGGGAAGAAAACCCACAAAAGTCCTCAAGGTCTAATGATGTCCGTTAGCTGGAGAGATTTATATGAAGACAACTGAATGAGGCTCTGGACCGTTGTGTCTCATCTAAATGCTTGATATTCGCATTTGATTGCTTATCCAATTTTGCATTGCAGTTGTCAAATTGGCAAACTACTTCCTTCGGAAAGGAAAAAACATAGGCTCATGCTCTTTGGTGCAATGACTATATTTGAAGGAGAAACACTGGGTTGCTGGCTTGTTGCCAAATCATTTTCTTTTCTTTTTCTTTTTTTATGGTAAGAGCCAAATCATCGACTTCAAAATGTTGTGTTTTAAGCCTTTCATGATTCCATAAGACAACCATGTAGCTCAAGTATACTCATAGTGCCCAAAGCACCAGTTGAATACGAGGAGTTATTGCCACAAGAAATTGAAGGATACCAGTGTTTTTCACGTCGACTTAAAGAGATGAAATTTTTTAAAAAGCTAAAGTACATGGATGAGCAAAGTATAGAAATCATAAAAAATTAGAGGTCGGCCCCATTTTTAAGGTTCGTTTTCATCCGAACTCTAAAATATTTTCTCCAAACCAGTATAGGCTTGGTTATGGTACGGAATGGCATTTGTACCCCCAAACTATTTATTTTAATGTGTGGTGAGGCTATGTGTACTGTCCAATGGTCTATGAGAATTGCATAAGGGAACTTTTTATTTTAGTGTGTGGTGAAACTGTGACTGTGCGGTGGGCTATGAGAACTGCATTGCGAACAGTTTATTTTAGTGTGTCGTGAGGCTATGTGAACTGTTTAATTTTTAGTGTGTTATGAATCTATGTGAATTGTGCAGTGAATTTTGTGAATTGCATAATTTTATGTTCAATATGGATCTTGTTTGGTAGATATCATCGAGTAGGTTCCAAAAATGTATTTTTTTTTAAAAAATAAATTTCTACAACAAAAGATATGATTATTTGAAAATTGAACAATGTATTAATGGTGCACCTGGTTCATGGAGCACTGGATAATTTTCCCATGGAAACGGCCTAATTGGAATAATTAATGCAAACAATTGTGCTCTTTTTGGGTACTGAACTTAAAATATGGGGCCTATCTCTAAAAACCCCTACAAATTAACAGTTTTGTACACTATAAATTTATGTAAGCAAAGCTTATTAAAGGAGGTTAGATATCAATATCTATTTCAGATATATCCATGACGAATAATGAACAATACTTTTTTAGTAGTGGGTACCCTTATTTAGGTAGCTGCTCTTCCTCTCCAGTTGTTTAAAAAAGGACATCCAGTTTTGACATTTCTGGGTCCATCCAGAACTCAATTTGATCGTTGAGAAGATTAGCCAGGACAAAAATTATGTGGATCAAATATTGATCAACATGATTTAGAACACTGTATTTTCTTGTCGATATGATCACAAGGATTTAGAACACATTTATAGTCAAACAAATACACATACACCGGATTGGAGCCAATTTATTTGAACATAGATATGCTTGATCAGTTTGTGATCGATATTCAAGCAAATTGGGCAGATAATACTTCTTCACAGGCTCTACACAATAAATTGTTCAAATCATCAAAACGAGTTTGGGATAGACAAAAAGAAAAAAAGAAGAAGAAGCCTTTCATTATTTTATATCTAACTTTCATAAATTATTGGGAGTAGTTTAAAATTTTAATATCAATAGGGAAATGCAGGACTTTCAAGTAGACTTATTTCAGAAGGACGTGCATTTTACCTGAAAAAGTTGAATTCCTAATGAGACCAACATTAAGGAGACGAGCGAGTAGAAAAGAAGCATAGTTGAGAAAAATCAAGGGAGAATTTCAAAAAAACCTCTGAACTTTCTGACAACTCTAAAAAAAACACCTGGACTTTCACTATTAACAAAAAAAACACCTAAACTTAGCATTCCGTTAACAATTAGATCCTTGCTGTCTAATTCCGTCTAGTCCTAACGGATGGAGCTAACGGAAGGCGTTAACTTTTTATTTTATTTTTACTTTTTACATTCAAAAATTACTTTTAACTTTTTCTTTTTTTATTGGTAAATAAATATGCAATAAAGTTCTTTTTTTTTTATACTATTTATCAAAAATTACTATTTATCAAAAATTACTTTAACTAATCATTAATTATTGAAAAATAATTAATGATTAGTTACTGAAACAAACAATAAGTATCAGCTTCCGTCGATGAATCCTTTTTCGCTTTTTTGGAGCTAGAAAGGAGGATCAAGAAATGTATTTACATCAACAAACAAAAATTTTCCTCCTCAAGATCCACTTCTTTTTGACATTTTCCATTGCTTCCTCCCACATCCTGAGGAGTTCATGGAAAGACTGGCGCTATTGCATGTCAATGGCGTCAAGCTCCAGCTTCAACTCAACCCCCTGATCGCCATCTGCTACAGGTTGAGTAGAAAAACTCAACGAGCTGATATCATTTGATAGAGAACTATAAGGGGTTCAGAGGCTGTCCATAATCATGAACTCCAAATTCGCTTCCTGTGGGACTCGAACCTCCCCCTCCACAGTGGAGGGAGAACGAGACAATCAACTTCATTAGGAATTTGAATGTTCAGTTTGGGAAGTTATAAAGAATATGAGCTATTTGAGATCGACTTGACCGGTATCCCGTTCGTTTTCGGATTTTGGATTTTGATTTCAAAAAAACTATGAGCAGAGACAATTCGCAGAGAACCACGCAGAGACAAACGCGTTTGGCCCCATTTTGAGTCCCAAAAAAATTTAGAAAAATATCCATAAATTTTTGAATATTATTTTATGGGGCCCTTTATGATAAGATTGTTATCACGTACTACGCTTTTAAAAAGTTACCGATTTTCAAATGTTTGTACTTAGATGAATGCATTTTCTTTTGTTTAGTAAGTGAAGGTATATGAAAGTCCAACTTTTGATTCATGTAATCTATGTGTAAGTTTTCACCTATGGAAAGTAGGGCCGATAAACAAATAGAACGAGTTGAACACTCAATTATTTAAATTTGGCTTGAAAATTTAATGAGTTTTAGAAATATATTTAAGATTGACTTGGTCATGAGGCGAATCGATCTCAAACGAATTTTAATCAAGCAAATCACACGATCATGTTCGTTTAAGGCTTTTGGTTTTTGGATTCTAATCATTACCCTATTTCTCTCCAATTATTACTTTCATTTTTCTCTCTATTCCTCTCTAATCATTATCCTATTTCCAATCATTACTCTCTTTCTCTCTATACTTATTTACCTATAAATCAAAAATCAAAACAAAAAAACTATGAGCAGAGACAATTCGCAGAGAATCACGCAGAGACAAACGCGTTTGGCCCCATTTCGGGTCCCAAAAAAATCTAGAAAAATATCCATAAATTTTTGAATATTATTTTATGGGGCCCTGTAAAAAATTAGCTCCAGTGGATATCGGTAAGTATTATTTTTTGATTCGTAGGGGCGAAACTGCTCAAACACGTTTGTCTCTGCGTGGTTCTCTGCAAATTGTCTCTGCTGTTAGCAGAGCTCGAAATTTACTCACCCAATTTAGGTCCTTTTAAGAGATGATGCCTGACCTTCCTTCATCCCCTCTGGACCACACGGCTCTAGTTTTCCATGATTTGTTGTTTTCTCTTTGTAAAAACTAGAAAGTCTTTCTTTTCATTATCATGACAAAATAGGTCCTATCAACAGGCTGCTAAGTTGCTAACTTCAAAATTCATACTCTCCCTCATCGAAGCAGGCGTTATAGACATTAAAATATCTTCTCATTCTGAAATGTCACCGAAACATAACGAAGGGCAGATGATAGATTTGGCACATAATGGTTCTCTACGGAACCTACTATGTTCAAAGCAAATCAAATAGCTTTACGGCAATCTCAGAAAATGCAGTGTGCATGTATATACATACACAGACGCATCGTTTTGCCATCATAACAAGGATTAACCAGTCTGCAACCAAAGCATCCTGTCACAGCCAAACTTCATCTTGAGATAATTAAGAAAAACGATTACACAACATTCACTCTACAAGGCATTTTACCAGTAACAAGAAAAAAGCATAACCACTCAGTATTTAAAACAATGAAATTGGATAATTCAATCTCGAAAAGGGAAAAAATGATTAGTTACTGAAACAAACAATAAGCATCAGCTTCCCCAGATGAAACCTCTTTCCCTCTTTTGGAGCAAGAACGTAGAATCAAAACAATTCAGAGCATTAGTAATGCACAGCAACAGGCTCAATCCACAAAAGTCGACTTTCATGCACAACAACTACTCAGAAATCCTCAGGTACTTGATTATTGGCAAGCTTATTAACTTATCTTCGGCCAATTGTAACGGGCATCCACTAGAGGTTTAATTAGAGTTTTGGTCGGCTAACTTGGTTAATTATAAGTGGGCATCGTACGTATGGTAATGAAACTATGGAGCATCCAAATGATCCACGTTATATTTTCCCCGAATACTCTTACAAATGTAATGAGCCAGATTGAATGGAGTACTAACTTTGTGTTGTATTAGGATATAAGTGTAACCTGATGAACTTGGTCAAAAAGCCTTGGGGAGTGTCAATTAAAACTGAAACTTTTTGAGGATCCTTTGATAACCCTTGCAACGCGTGGTTGTATTTCTACCTAGACTTGGAAGCTTTGGGGATACGTATATAAGGTTGCTCAATGTATCATGTACCACTACTTCTAAAATCATCTCTGCTTATAAAGCCATTATTATTTGAAACTTCAATGTGAGTTATTGCGGTTTTCAATGTATTAATTCTGACTCTTGATTTCTGTATTTTATCTTAAGCTTGTTTGTCGCACAAACAAGTTAGCTGCGGTTTAGAAATATGGTTGAATGTGAGACACAAAGGTTCCATGTAATTTTCACATATAGAACTGTACGTCTCCATCTTTTGGTTTTGCAACTACCATTCCGTGAAGTTTATCTTACTCCACTTTGAACTTGTCCTGCGTGTCCGAAACATGTCCGGTATGTGTCCAAAATGTCGGACTGGGAAGAAAAAAAAAAGTCAGACTAAAAAACAAACATGTCTTACTCAAAAAAATAATTAAATATTCGGACACATATTTTTCACATGCCAAGAACGTGTCGGCTGTGTTCGAAACATCTGCGATGCGGATACAAAAGGCCCAGAAACATGTCCATGCTTCTTAGATTACAACCAACAATGAAAAACGTACTCAGCTAAAGAAGAAAAAAAGACCTCATTGCGTTTTCCTTGATTCTCTCCATACCATTGTATCTCTTCTTTCAAATGAGACCTAATCCCTTGTGACGGATTTATGCTCGTCTATTTTAATTAAGTTAGGACGAGGCGATTTACGACACAAGCAGGAATGGGTGTGGCGGCCAAAAAAATTAAAAGTTCCTCAGTGCATACTGGTTATTTGCATAACAAAAAGGGGGACGAAACAAAACAAAAGGGGAAAAAAACTGATCTTTGGTGCACCAGTCCCATCAATACCATTTTCATTATGAATTCCAAGTGAGATACTAGTATGCAAACTGGCATTTTCCAAAAAATAAATAATCCAAGAGAAGATGCAGCCCAACAACACAGGAATGAAAGCATTGGAAGTCAGAATTCCTCGCATCCTACTACAGACTTGAATGAACAAAACAGAGCACCAAGGGCTGATCTTTTCACTGGGGCAGCAGTATTATTACCATTAAAAAAAGCACTCGAAAATCACAGGAATTAAAACAAACGATGTTAAAAACTACAAGAAGGTCGATGGATACTGGGCTATTTGGGCTCAAGCTGCACCACAACCGAAGTTTTGCCCAATGATTTGAAAGTGTCTATACAATCTTAAGTCCTGGTCGCAAGTAAAATGAACTCATTTTCCTCATCTTCATACCTGATGTAGTAAGTTCCAGCTTCCAGGTTCAGTCTTTTAGCCACTTCTTGCTGAAGAGCTACTAATCTAGACGGCAAAGACAACCGGAACTTTATCGTATTATTTTCATAATTCGCCCTAATTGTCACTATATCTGCATCTTGGAATGCTGGCTTTGTGTGAGAAACACTATCCGAGGCTTGATTCGAAGGCAAATCAGAATTTAGATGTTGTCGGATTTGTCCCTTGTTCTCAACAGGCAAGGACCGAAAGGAACGGAACTTTTTTATGTTTTGATTGCGAGGTGGCCACCAATCAAGACCATAACTCCTACATACACGCTGCAATGTCGATATGCTAACTACAAAATGAACTATTTAGCTAAGAGAAAAACCTTCTCTACTTCCAAAAGCCCAACATTTTCTAAATGAAAAGAGACCGTCTAGTTAAAAATTACGAGGACAACTAGCAAACTTAGAGTTTATATTTTTGGGAGTGTACTCTTACCTTGGAGTTTCTCTACTGCCCCTTTGCGACTCATCTGTGTTCTCTTCTCTTTTCAAAAAGCATTTTTCAAGGATATCCTCCCACGAAACGTCAATTCTAACGCCAGTTCCTCTTATGTTTCCTTTCCGTCTTTCTTTTGCGTTCTTTTGAGATATTAACTGTAATGATGTTTCGTTCTGCAATGACGACATTCTGTGCATTTTTTTAAGGATCCATTGACAGCTGATCACATGAATCTAGTTGCATCGTCGTCACTTCTCCATTCTGCAAGGCTTCAAGACTTGGCAAAATGTAGTTATGATCTTTACTAACGACATTCGTTCCACTGTGTATGGCACTCGTTGATGCCTGATCCAGTTGACGTAGCTGCAACATCACTCCTCCACCCTTAGCTTGGATCTTTTGAACAGATTGAAGTTTTCAACAATTAAAAGTAAAAGGATGAACGAAGTATAAAATTTTTTGAACAGAATGAAGTTTTCAACAATTAAAAGTAAAAGGATGAACGAAGTATAAAAATTAACAGTTAAACTTTTACACAAACTATAAATTTAAGTAAGCAAAGCCTATTAAAGGAGGTTTGATATCAATAGCTATTTCAGACATATTCATGACAAATAATGAACAATACTTTTCTCAGTAGGGGGTACCCTTATTCGGATAGCTCCTCTCCAGTTGTTGAAAAAAAGGACATATCCAGTTTTGACATTGCTGAGTCCATCCAGAGCTCAATTTGATCGTTGAGAAGATTAGCCCGGACAAAAATTATGTGGATCAAATACTGAACGACATGATTTAAAACACATTTATATCCAAACAAATACACATACACCGGATTGGAGCCCATTTATTTGAAGATAAATATGCTTTGATCAGGTTGTGATCAATATTCAAGAAAATTGGGCAGCTAGAAGTATTATCTGGAAGGACCTTCATGATTGAAAGACTTAGAACCAGGATGGGATACAGATCCTTGATAAATATCATGTCCTGCAGCGCTTGGTCCAATAGGTGGCCTGCTTGAAGCTTGTGGATTAGTCCTTTCATATTCAGCCATTCCTGATTTAGAATCATTCACCATTGCAGCTGTTTGAGAAGAACCTGCATTGGCAATATCTCCTCCCTTATTAGTTAATACAACTTCATCTCTATGCACTGAAAGGTAAGCCACTAGTAGTAGCAGTTGGGTAGGTACATATTTACCTGCAAACTGAGCTGATGAAGAATCACCCATATGGGTTCCACCAGTCAAAGGACCACGTGATGACTTCAAAGCATCAATATCAAGACCATGTTCATTAATAACAGTCTCCATTGCCCTTAAATGAAGAAGCAGGTTAAAAGAAAATGACGGAGAATATGAAAAACAAAAATTCCAAGAGTCATCAAACTAACATGCTGCTCAGAGCACTCCGCTCGGACATGAGTTATTAAGTGAAATAGCTGTTTCTTCCTTACAACCGGACCCATGTCTCCTACTCTCTAATCGCCCAAACACCGAAAATAATTCATGTGTATGCAACTAAACAACATATCAAGAGATAACGTAAAACTTTCATAACACAAGATGGAATGCGAACTCTAAAAAAAGAGATGGGGATCGGTGGGTACAAAAGTCATATAAAACAACCTTATAATGATACAAATACTTGAATTACCTAGGAAAGTCCAGACTATGAGATGATCATGAAGCTCCTAGTGGCTCTCCCTCTATTGTCTTCCACCATTTTAGCGTTCATAATGCTGCTTTTGACGAATATATATATGCCACTCATACATGTTGGACAACGTCTGCAAGTTACGGCATGGTGCTATAATGATGAGTTAACTTGAGAAAACATCAAGGCCTCCATTTTAGTCCAAAAGCCTTCAGAAACATGGAACACAATAAGACAACATTCCGGAACTTATAACCATGATCTGGGCAGCCATAACCTTCCGCTAATGTTGCGTTTTACCACTACAATTTGACAGTTAGTAAGGCAGCCGAAGGGCAAAACTACACAATAAAAATCATATATAGTAATTGTTAGAGCTTGTCCCAAATTGGTTGATTAATGATTATAACCTCCAAAACTAATACATGAGCATGGGCGGCCTGACCTCTCCATTCATTGCCAATCGGTTTTGAGTTATATACTTTAACATGATCTTAGCTCCACTGTCAGAGGCTTTTGGATGAAACTCTCTTGATTGATAGCCCCATTAATGCACCTTGTTTCATTGTTTCATTGTGATCCCTATGTTATGGAGAGTTTGTTTACTTCTCCATGTGCGGTCAACGATTGTACGTACGGGGAGTGTTAGAGCTTGTCCCACGTTAGTGAATCATAACCTCAAAAACCAATACATGAGCCAGGATGGACGGCCTCTCCACATAGCTATTTTGTTTTGAGTCATATGCTTTAACACTAATATAGAAAGGGAGAGCACCATTCGGCGTCCATCTTTTGTAGGTTGTGTAGACTTTCATTTACCAATATTTCCCTTTCCAAATCAACTGTTTTAACGTTCACTTCCTTTTGGTTTTAGTTAATTGATGGGGCAAATTTGAACACCTCATTCCTCACCCCTATTCCAACCAGGGCCACCCCGCTTTTCCTAACCGATTTGGACGGGCATTTTTCAATCCCACACTTCGGACCTCTCCATAATCATGCTTGATTGCCCTCAATTCCGACATGTTCCCACCACACCCATTGGGTGCAAAAGATGTAGGGCTATGTTCTTGTAGTCTTCCATTTTTCATGCGGAAAGACATTCTATCATGATGTCTTGGTCTTCTTTGGGGCTCCGATCGTATAATTACTTCCTCTTACCAATTGCTTCTACCATACCCCGCCATGTTATACGACACACAGTGTTGGGCAACAACGTCCGAGTACAATGAGGGTAGATAATGTTGACATGAATTTGCGGGATAAAATTAGAAACCAAAACCGTCGCGGAACGGTAGGGGTAACACCTATAGAAGAAACGATGAGAGAACATAGATTACAGTGGTTTGCACATGTCTATCTTAGGATAAGTGACATGGTTACCGACCCGCTAGAAGGTAGCACTTAGGGGAGATGTAGACTAAAAGGGATTGCAGAGGCATTAGTTCGAAAGTATCAAGGTTTGGTGGATATCACAGACCACAATGCCCTTGACGGAGCTCAATGGAGACAACAAATTCATGTGGCCACGTAATTGATTGGGACTTAAAACTTTGTTTGGTTTGGTTACAAGGGAAAAACATTACCATTGGCAACTCATTTGAAAACCAACAAAATACCCACTGATGCATTTAGCTATTCTGTTTCTTTCTTCAAACTCATATCATTCTACTGATGTTATTAGAACCCAAAAAGGTAGAATCTAAAGATCTACTTATATACATATGTTTATCCTTTGGTAAATGAGAATCATATGCATTGTTGAATTCTTATTCTTGAGAGTTGAGACTACCATTGCATAGGCATTTCATGCGCTCACCCACTAGCATGGTAACGCGTCATTTATATATCATATTAAGATTTTCAATTAAGGATGTTATAAAGAGGTAGATTACTACATGCATTGCATTCAATTAATTAATAACGGGGACTTTATCATGATTCATATATTAGCACAATAGAAATGTAGTTGACTCCATGTGACATTTATTTTATTGTTGTTCATTTGTTTAAAAGAAGGTAGTACAACAATACAAAGGAATAAGGATAAATCAAAAAATATTTTCGCATATTTTAAAATAACTCGACTTGCACTTGCGATAACATCAACTGAAACCATAAGGTAACACTTCCCCAGTATGAGTGACAAGTTGCTTCATTCCTTCATCAATGACATTAGAAGTAAACAAGAGGACTATTGTGTCACTCTAAACTCACCAAAACAAAAAAAGTAGTTGACTTTATCATCTCATTCAACAGAATTTACAGGCTTTAACGGCTGTTCATGCATATGCAACTGAGCAATGAGCTCACATTGTACTTTTCAATAACCTTAGACCCTTTGAAAGGAGACTAATATTGCCTATTTATTGGCTTTAACTTCTATAGCTCCCAATACTTCAACGGAACTATTGTTACAAGGCGCTGATAGAAATTTCGAGAAATGAGGTAATTGAAAAGCATAAATGAAGCTGGAAATGCTTCACCTTGATATCACTTGATATGGCATTGAATTTTCCTTCCCGCTTGATCTCATGTGTTGTAATATCTGAATATTAAAAGATAATAACTACCAAAATACCAAGAACTAACATATGCTTATGTGAATATTGAAAATTTACAAGTTGGAAATAAGTCAGCAAGCAAATACAAAAGGAAATCATACACACCACATAAAGTTTTGTAGCCAATTTTTTTGGCTCGTCTTTAGATTCCTGAATAAGTTTATGCAGAAACTTTGCAGCCTCCAGCTCAACATTATTAGGTGGAGCCGCCATCTCTTGAACTACAAAACCATATCAACAATCAAACCTCCAAATACATTTAAAATCCAACCACACTCTAATCAAGCTAGATTTTAGTACTCCTTATGCACAATAATCTCACAAATTTTATACACAGGAAAAGAATGTAGACATCAATGCAGTAACAACGCAATCACTTTAACCAAATATAAACACTTTGAAACAAAATGTATACAGAGAGAAAGGGTGCAGGAGTAGAAGTTAGGTTTCCCATAATCCTGCACCCAACTAAACACAACCGATGACATAGATTTATATACATAACAACCATGTTAAACAAAACTATCAGGTCTTGTTTAGTTATTGGTTGAGATGCGGAGGGGGCTAGTAGAAAGGAGGATTTCCCATATGAAGCGGAATAAAAAGATTAAGGAAAAAGACAAGAAGATAATTTACTGCTGACTTAAAATTTTATTTGACTAACTTCACCGTTATTTTCCTATTCCTTGTAAACCAATTTCACAAATCCATCAACTTAAAGCATCCAGCACCCAATTCAAAAATCAGGAAGCAAATTAAATTCTTCTAATAGAAAACTTTTGTGCCTCTTAAAGGGCAGGGATTTAGCTCCTCTCCACTTCTCCACCACATCTCTTTTGAAACATCAATAAGCCAAAGGAGTATCTGAATCCAGTAGGAGGTTTGCCCCCCAAAGATGGAAAGCATTTCAGCTATAATTTATTACAACCACAATAATTACACTCGACTTCATTCTTATATCTCGGAATTCAAATCTATCTATCCATCTTTATGCCTTGTAGGACCGTTAAACAACTTAAATGAACCAAACCACTCGAGTTCGAGCTCATGTTCGCTCATTAAAAGCTCGTTTGAGGTTGGTTTGTTATCGCTTGAACATCTTTTCGAAGCTAGTTAAGTTTTCAAACCAAGCCTGAACGAATCAACCGTTCGTCTCGTCTGGTTTGTTTACCAGCCCTAACGCCTTGCGATGATAAAAGGAAGGAATACTCTTTCGAGTCACTCGAGTGAGGGTTTCCGTTTGAGCAAACAACACAACCATTAACAAGAAGGAACTTTAGTGCTGCCTAGTTCAATTTTGGGCAGCCACAAAAACGTCCGAGTGGCGGACTTTGCTTACAACTCAATTCCAACCTTTTGCTCTTGCTACAACATCTAAAACGGCTTGGAGAAATCAGCTTTGTGAGTATAGGATTCTCGTACGATTAAGTCTGCAAAATTATCTGTAAATGAAAATTGAGGTTGAGTCCCACCTTCCCCCCCCCCCCCCCAAAAAAAAAAAAAAGGAAGAAGAAGAAGAAGAAAGAAGAAAGCAAGAGAGAGAGAGGACTTGCCGGGTTGGGTCTGGTAGTCGTCCCCAACTCCAAGGATTGTATGGGCATCATCAACACTTCCGTGTATGGGCATCATCATCTTGAATTCTCTGCAGAGAAATGGATCGGCGAACCTAGTTCCTTCCAAAACATGAATGAACCCAGTGATAGGAGTACTCTCCTCACCGAGTACATCTTAAATGTTTCATAATATAGTTTTTCCCTGATCAGGTTTTCAGAACTTGTATCATTAATTTCTATATGAAGACTATATCTTGTTTTCTTTTACAAGAATAGTTTATATCGACCGGCCGGCCTCAAGTATTCATTAAACTTACCATATAGATCTGAAATCATCATGCCTGCAGGCAACTATAATGTAATAGTAGAATGATGAAAGTGAAGGGCCGAATAATGACCATAAAACGTACAGAAGAGAATATTTGTTTTAACGGAGTTTTCCGTGAATAGTTATTTATGGAGGTGAATCAAGCGCGTTGACTCTTTTTCGAAAAAAATTTATTTAAATTCAAACAGTCGAAATGAACAATCGAGATTGCGCGGCTCCGTGAATAAGAGAATCTTAACCCCTCCGTAAATAAGTCAATCTCAAAACAGAATATGACACTGGCTAGTTTACCCCTCAAATTGTTGGGACTTGTGGTTGCTGCTCTTGTCCTTAACAAAAAGTAGTGTTGTGTTACAAGATAAAATCCTTATCGATCGATGAGACATAGAAAAAGAAGTTTTTTTTTTTTTGGGTTCCCTGACACAGCACGGGTAAAGTGATTGTTTACCATACGTATCCATGTGCACAATAGAAGATAAGACAAATACCAAAACAAAGGCTTCGGGGTCAGTTGGTAATTGCATTAAAGATCAAGTTGGTCTGTATCAATAGTTATATTCTATTGGTTTCATGAAAGTCGAGTAACTTCATTATATAAAACAAAAAGTTTGCGCGTATGGATATATCTATACTAGTTGAAAAGGAAAAATTCTTGTGTACACACATATACATAACCGAACTTCAACAATCAAAACATCAATCATACTTGGTAAAAGCAAAGAGCCAAAAAAAATAAAAAAAATCCCTCCGTATCAATTGGTAATGCATTAAAAATCAAGGTGGCCGGCAACAATTGCTATATTCTATTGGTTTCATGTGTTGGAGATAAGAAAGAAAGTCAAGCAATTTCAACACATAAAAACAAATGGTTTGCGCATATAGATGTACCTACACTAATTGAAAAGGGAATATTCTTGTGTACATGTATATATCTACCAAAGTTCTACAATAAAATACGTCAATCACACTCGACAAAAGCGAAGAGCAAAGAAAAAATTCCTCTCATTCAATTGGTGATTGCATTAAAATCAAGGTGGCTGACATCAGTAGTTTTATTCTATAGATTTCATGTTAGACATAAGAATGAAAGTCAAGTAACTTCAGCATATAAAATCAAAACGTTGCGCGTAGAGATTAACCTGCACTAGTTGAAAAGGAAACTCTTGTACACATATATTTATTAACCGAAGTTGAGCAATTAAAACGTCAATCACACTCGTTAAAAGCAAAGAGTGAGAGAAAAAATCCTCCGGATCAATAAGTGATTGCATTAAAAATTAAAGTGGTCAACATCAATAGTTATATTCTATTGGTGTCATGTAAGGAATTTTATTCAACTGGTACGATACTACAATTCCGCCAACCAAAACGTGGTTTTTTTTTTTTTTACCAGGGCGGCTCAAGAGGTCCACGTCTCCATTGATTTTCCAAGGTTAGCAATTCATGTCAAAGGACCAAAGGGCTCAGGCTCTCAATTCAGCTCCATTTCCATCCATCCCCTCTCTCTCACTCTATCAAACTCCCTTGACTTCATTGGAGAGTCGTTTTAAGGGTACTTAAATATTCATTATTTAATCAGTTCATTTATACGTCTTTTCGTATATTTTTTTATTTTATCAATCTATCTATATCATCTATCTATCTATCTATCCATCCATATCTATATACCATTGAAATGTGTCTGAACCCAAAAAGCTTTCAAATTCTCGTTCCTAATTTTCGTTCCTAATTTTTGGACTTTTCACCTTTTTTTGTTTATAAAAAGAGAGAGAAAGAAAGAGAGAAATGTGGGGGAGTGGGAGAGAAAGGAAGGAGGGGGCGGAAACGTGGGAGAGGGAGGAAGAGGGAAAAAATTATTCTGTACCACTAGGCACCGTCATTTGTTACCTCAAATTCATTTTTCATTACATGTCTTTTTTTTGTTTTTCTCGTCCTGTACATCATACACGGGATAGCGTTTCCGTTTGATATAGGGGAGTGAAAATAAATCAATGAATTTTTTTTATCTCTTGCATCGAACGGGCACAAACACTTATTGTATATATCAACGGGGTTAGCGGTGTGTTAATATATTAATCAATAGGGGGTCCAAAGGCTGTCCATAGCCATGAACCCCAAATTCGCCTCCCGTGGGACTCGAACCTACGCCTCCATAGTGGAGGGAGGACGAGACAACCAACTTCACTAGGAATTTAAATGTTTGGTTTGGAAAGTTTAAAGAATATGAGCTGTTCAAGATCAACTCGTGATTTGCTTGATTAAAATTCGTTTGAGATCGATTCGCCTCATGACCAAGTCAATCTTAAATATATTTCTAAAACTCATTAAATTTTCAAGACAAATTTAAACAATTGCGTGTTCAACACATTCTATTCATTTATCGGCCCTACTTTCCATAGGTGAAAAATTACACACAGGTTACATGCATCAAAAGTTGGACTTTCATATATCTTCACTTACTAAATAAAAGAAACTGCATTCATCAAGTAGAAAAATTTGGAAATCAGTAACTTTTTAAAAGAGTAATACGCAATAGCAATCATATCATAAAAAAAAATTGATAGCATGCAAGGGAGAACGATGAGCTAATATGCCCACACTATCGTCTTATATATATACGTTATAAATTAATTTAGTGATTAAAATTATGCCCGTTCGTCTTCCCAAGCGACATTTTTAAAAAATCTAAAACCTGCACATCAGCCTAGGCTAGATTTGGTTACATGGATTAGCTGCACTTGGGAATTTACTCACCCTCACTGGCTTTTAGGTCCTGTTAAGTTTTAAGGGATGATGGCTGGCCTTCATCTCCTCAGTCAACCACATACGGCTCTAGTTTTCCTTGATTTGTTGTATTCTCTTTGTAGAAAGTCTTGCTTATTTGCAGAATTGTTGGCCTGAAATAAATCCTCCAATAGGATACATTGATGAAGAAATTTATTCTTTTTTTTCCCATTTTCATGACAAAATAGGTCCTACCAGCAAGCGGCTAAGTGCTAACTTCAAAGTTCATACTCTTGCTCATCGAAGCAAGCATTATAGACATTGAAATATCTTCTCATTCAGAAATATTACCGAAACTTAACGAAGGGTAGACGATAGATTTGGCGCATAATGGTCCTCTACGGAACCTACTGGAGTATGTTCAAAGCAATTCAAATAGCTTTACAACAATCTCAGAAAATGCAGTGCGTATGTATATATGTGTACATAGACACATCGTTTTGCCATAACAAGGAATAACCAATCTACACCTAAAGCGTCCTGTCACAGCCAAACTTCATCTTGAGATAATTAAGAAAAACGAGTGCACAACATTCGCTCTATATGGCATTTTACCACTAACAAAAAAAAAAAGCACAACCACTCGGTATTTGAAACAATGAAATTGGATAAATCAATCTCGAAAAGGAAAATAATTAATGATTAGTTAATGAAACAAACAATAAGTATCAGCTTCCGCCGATGAATCCTCTTTCCCTTTTTTGGAGCAAGAAAGGAGGATCAAGATATGTATTTACATCAACAAACAAAAATTTTCCTCCTCAAGATCCACTTCTTTTTGACATTTTCCATTGCTTCCTCCCACATCCTGAGGAGTTCATGGAAAGACTGGCGCTATTGCATGTCAATGGCGTCAAGCTCCAGCTTCAACTCAACCCCCTGATCGCCATCTGCTACAGGTTGAGTAGAAAAACTCAACGAGCTGACATCATTTGATAGAGAACTATAGGGGGTTCAGAGGCTGTCCATAGTCATGAACTCCAAATTTGCTTCCTGTGGGACTCGAACCTCCTCCTCCACAGTGGAGGGAGAACGAGACAATCAACTTCACTAGGAATTTGAATGTTCAGTTTGGGAAGTTTAAAGAATATGAGCTATTTGAGATCGACTCGACCCCGTTCGTTTTCGGATATTGGATTTTGATTTATAGGTAATAAGTATAGAGAGAAAGAGAGTAATGATTGGAAATAGGATAATGATTAGAGAGGAATAGAGAGAAAAATGAAAGTAATGATTGGAGAGAAATAGGGTAATGATTAGAATCCAAAAACCAAAAGTCTTAAACGAACATGGTCGTGTGATTTGCTTGATTAAAATTCGTTTGAGATCGATTCGCCTCATGACCAAGAGTCAATCTTAAATATATTTCTAAAACTCATTAAATTTTCAAGCCAAATTAAAATAATTGAGTGTTCAACTCGTTCTATTTGTTTATCGGCCCTACTTTCCATAGGTGAAAACTTACACATAGATTACATGAATCAAAAGTTGGACTTTCATATACCTTCACTTACTAAACAAAAGAAAGTGCATTCATCTAATTACAAAAATTTGAAAATCAGTAACTTTTTAAAAGCGTAGTACGTGATAACAATCTTATCATAAAAGAGATTTTTATAGCATGCAAGGGAGAATGATGAGCAAATGTGCCCACTCTATTATCTTATATACGTCATAAATTAATTCAGTGCTTAAAAAATTATATCCGTTCGTCTTCCCAAATGACTTTTTAACAAAAATCTAAAACCTGCACATCAGCCTTGGCTAGATTTGGTTATATGGATTACCTCCAGTTGGAAATTTACTCACCCAATTTAGGTCCTTTTAAGGGATGATACCTGACCTTCCTTCATCCCCTCTGGACCACACGGCTCTAGTTTTCCATGATTTGTTGTTTTCTCTTTGTAAAAACTAGAAAGTCTTTCTTTTCATTATCATGACAAAATAGGTCCTATCAGCAGGCTGCTAAGTTGCTAACTTCAAAATTCATACTCTCCCTCGACGAAGCAAGCGTTATAGACATTGAAATATCTTCTCATTCCGAAATATCACCGAAACATAACAAAAGGCAGATGATAGATTTGGCACATAATGGTTCTCTACGGAACCTACTATGTTCAAAGCAAATCAAATAGCTTTACGGCAATCTCAGAAAATGCAGTGTGCATGTATATACATACACAGATGCATCGTTTTGCCATCATAACAAGGATTAACCAGTCTGCAACCAAAGTATCCTGTCACAGCCAAACTTCATCTTGAGATAATTAAGAAAAATGATTACACAACATTCGCTCTACAAGGCATTTTACCGGTAACAAGAAAAAAGCATAACCACTCAGTATTTAAAACAATGAAATTGGATAATTCAATCTCGAAAAGGGAAAAAATGATTAGTTACTGAAACAAACAATAAGCATCCGCTTTCCCAGATGAAACCTCTTTCCCTCTTTTGGAGCAAGAACGTAGAATCAAAAAAATGTATTTACATCAACAAAAAGAAATTTGACAAATCAAAATTCAGAGCATTAGTAATGCACAGCAACAGGCTCAATCCACAAAAATTGAAAATGTCGACTTTCATGCACAACAACTACTCAGAAATCCTCAGGTACTTGATTATTGGCAAGCTTATTAACTTATCTTCGGCCAATTGTAACGGGCATCCACTAGAGGTTTAATTAGAGTTTTGGTCGGCTAACTTGGTTAATTATAAGTGAGCATCGTACGTATGGTAATGAAACTCTGGAGCATCCAAATGATCCACGCGTGTTATATTTTCCCCGAATACTCTTACAAATGTAATGAGCCAAATTGAATGGAGTACTAACTTTGTGTTGTATTAGGATATAAGTGTAACCTGATGAACTTGGTCAAAAAGCCTTGGGGAGTGTCAATTAAAACTGAAACTTTTTGAGGATCCTTTGATAACCCTTGCAACGCGTGGTTGTATTTCTACCTAGACTTGGAAGCTTTGGGGATACGTATATAAGGTTGCTCAATGTATCATGTACTACTACTTCTAAAATCATCTCTGCTTATAAAGCCATTATTATTTGAAACTTCAATGTGAGTTATTGCGGTTTTCAATGTATTATTTCTGACTCTTGATTTCTGTATTTTATCTTAAGCTTGTTTGTCGCACAAACAAGTTAGCTGCGGTTTAGAAATATGGTTGAATGTGAGACACAAAGGTTCCATGTAATTTTCACATATAGAACTGTACGTCTCCATCTTTTGGTTTTGCAACTACCATTCCGTGAAGTTTATCTTACTCCACTTTGAACTTGTCCTGCGTGTCCGAAACATGTCGGGTATGTGTCCAAAATGTCGGACTGGGAAGAAAAAAAAAAACAGTCAGACTAAAAAACAAACATGTCTTACTCAAAAAAATAATTAAATATTTGGACACATATTTTTCGCATGCCAAGAACGTGTCGGCTGTGTTCGAAACATCTGCGATGCGGATACAAAAGGCCCGGAAACATGTCCATGCTTCTTAGATTACAACCAACAATGAAAAACGTACTCAGCTAAAAGAAGAAAACAAAGACCTCATTGCGTTTTCCTTGATTCTCTCCATACCATTGTTTCTCTTCTTTCAAATGAGACCTAATCCCTTGTGACGGATTTATGCTCGTCTTTTTTAATTAAGTTAAGACGAGGCGATTTACAACACAAGCAGGAATGGGTGTGGAAGCCAAAAAATGAAAAGTTCCTCAGTGCATACTGGTTATTTGCATAACAAAAAGGGGGACGAAACAAAACAAAAGGGGAAAAAAACTGATCTTTGGTGCACCAGTCCCATCAACACCATTTTCATTATGAATTCCAAGTGAGATAGTATGCAAACTGGCCTTTTCCGAAAAATAAATAATCCAAGAGAAGATGCAGCCCAACAACACAGGAATGAAAGCATTGGAAGTCAGAATTCCTCGCATCCTACTACAGACTTGAATGAACAAAACAGAGCACCAAGGGCTGATCTTTTCACTGGGGCAGCAGTATTATTACCATTAAAAAAAGCACTCGAAAATCACAGGAATTAAAACAAACGATGTCAAAAACTACAAGAAGGTCGATGGATACTGGGCTATTTGGGCTCAAGCTGCACCACAACCGAAGTTTTGCCCAATGATTTGAAAGTGTCTATACAATCTTGTAAGTCCTGGTCGCAAGCTATTAAAATCAACTCATTTTCCTCATCTTCATACCTGATGTAGTAAGTTCCAGCTTCCAGGTTCAGTCTTTTAGCCACTTCTTGCCGAAGCGCTACTAATCTAGACGGCAAAGACAGCCGGAACTTTATCATATTATTTTCATATTTCGCCCTAATTGTCACTATATTTGCACCTTGGAATGCTGGCTTTGTGTGAGCAACACTATCCGAGGCTTGATTTGAAGGCAAATCAGAATTTAGATGTTGTCGGGTTTGTCCCTCGTTCTCAACAGGCGAGGACCGAAAGGAAGGGAACTTTTTTATGTTTTGATTGCGAGGTGGCCACCGATCAAGACCATAACCCCTACATACACGCTTCAATGTCGATATGCTAACTGCAAAATGAACAATTTAGATAAGAGAAAAACCTTCTATACTTCCAAAAGCCCAACATTTTCTAAATGAAAAGAGACTGTCTAGTTAAAAATTACGAGGACAACAAGTAAACTTAGAGTTTATATTTTTGGGAGTGTACTCTTACCTTGGAGTTTCTCCGCAGCCCCTTTACGACTCATTTTATTTTTTGCACATTCAAGGATATCCTCCCACGAAACTTCAATTCTAACTCCAGTTCTTCTATGTTTCCTTTCCGTCTTTCTTTTGCGTTCTCCTGCACCCTTAGCTTGGATATTTTGAACAGAATGAAGTTTTTGACCCTTCTGAAAATCCATAACTTTAACTGATAATAATTCCCCCAGTTCTTGGCCAGAAGCAAGCTTAAAAGTTTTGAAATTGTCCTCCATTGTTCCCAATATCAAGCTCAATAAGGTCCATGAGTTGTCACCGCATCTGTTTCTCATGGGCAAAAAAAACTCTACTGCATAAATGTCATTTGCAGTGTAACTGCTCTGCAAGCATAATGTGAACCAACCACAGAATTCTATCAGTTGTGCATAGGGTACCAAGGGGTACTCAGTTAAGCTGAGTTGGGTTATGTCCGAGCAGTACAACATGTTAGGAGATGAAAGTAACATCCCGGCAACCCCTCCCTTTCCTAAGTGACTGCATTTAATGACTTTTACGAACTCATCAAAGTAGTCCTCATTGTGCCCACAATATTCCACAGCCTCGGACAGGAGTGGCCCTTGCAGTAAACCGTTGCAAACACTGCAAGGGACCCATGTCATAGCGAAGGGTAGATTATGAATTTCGCACACCGTTTTCAACACCGTGTTGAGTTCCTGGAAGGCAGTTGTGCGTGCTTTATTTTCATCCCCGATCTGTTTTGAAAGTATTGTCACATCAGATTCTTGAGTGAATTTATCACTTACACTAATTATGAACTGTTTTAAAATCAAAAGATTTAATATTGCATCAAGGTTTGCCACTTACTTCCATTTCGTAGTGGTTATATCCAACAAAACATTGCAGACCAAACTCCTGCAGGCAAAAGGAAACATGTAACAAATCTTGAAAACATTTTCATATATACAAGTAGGTTCAAAGAAAGAAAGCAAAGTAAAGGAAATATACGTCTATATATAATATATGTGACAAGGGTTTGTGCAACATTTGCCTCAGAAAAGTCCCACCCTATGAGGAAATGATCTTGGAAATTTTGCAGCATTCAACATATTAATATTTTCTTCGAAGGAACACAAGCTTCCAGACAGATAAGAGTATAATACCCTAACTAAAATTCAAAGGAGACCCTTAGGTTACATATGTGTTGTTTAGATATACACTAGCTCAGATTTGATTTCTGAGAATTCAGCTGCAATGGTGTTTCACACGAATGGATCTCAAGTCAAACAGAACTTCGCAGAGGAGTCCCTGACTGATTCGTTAAGTCCGAACTCCACTCAGGATAGTTTAACAGCATAATTAAGGATGGGCCATTTTCTTTCTAAACAGCAGCCTTCCTGTGTCCAAGGGAACATAACCCACAAAACTCCTCAAGGCCTACTGATGTCCGTTATCTGGAGAGATTTATATCAAGACAACTGAATGAGCCTCTGGACCATTGTATCTCATTTAAATGCTTAACATTCACATTTTATTGCTTATCCAATTCTTAACCAATTATGCATTGCAGTTGTCTAATTGGCAAACTACTTCCTTCTGAAAGGAAAAACATAGGCTCATGCTCAAAGGTGCAATGACTATTTTTGTAAGAGAAACAGTGGGTTGTTGCCAAATCATTGACTTCTTATTTTTAAGTAAGAGCCAAATCACCGACTTCAAAATGTTGCGTTTTAAGCCTTTTGTGATTCCATAAGATGACCATGTAGCTCAAGTATACTCATATTGTCCGAAGCACCAGTTGAATACGAGGAGTTATTGCCATAAGAAATTGAAGGATACCAATGTTTCTTGTGTCGACTTAAAGAAGTGAAAATTCAAAAAAGTAAAAAGTAAAAGGATGAACAAAGTATAAAAATTAATAGTTAAACTTTTACACAAACTATAAGTTTAAGTAAGCAAAGCCTATTAAAGGAGGTTTGATATCAATATCTATTTCAGACATATCCATGACGAATAGTGAACAAAACTTTTTTCAGTAGTTGGTATGCTTATTCAGAAAGCTTCCTCTCCAGTTGTTAAAAATAAGGACATGCCCAGTTTTGACATTTCTGGGTCCATCCAGAACTCAATTTGATCTTTGAGAAGATTAGCCAGGACAAAAATTATGAGCACCAGATATTGATCGACATGATTTAGAACACTTTTTGTTGTTGTTGATATGATCACAAGAATTTAGAACACATTAATATTCAAACAAATACACATACACCAGATTGGAGCCCATTTATTTGAAGATAAATATGCTTGATCAGTTTGTGATCGATATTCAAGCAAATTGGGCAGATAATACTTCTTCTCAGGCTCTACACAATAAACTGTTCAAATCATCAAAATGAGTTCGGATAGACCCGACTATCTATAGGGAAAAGACAAAAAAAAAAAAGACTTTCATTATTTCATATCTAACTTTCATAAATTTTTTTTTGATAGGCAATCTAACTTTCATAAATTATTGGGAGTAGTTTAAAATTTAATTTCAATAGGGAAATGCAGGAAATCCAATTTAACCTTTCAAGGAAACATATTTTAGAAGGCCGTGCATTTTACCTTTAAGAAGATGAATTCCCAACGCGACCAACATTATGGGGACGAGGGAGTAGAAAAGAAGCATAGTTGAGAAAAATCAACTTATAATTGGCTCCAGTTTTGTGGAAAAGTAATGCATCATCCCGTGCCCAACAACCAATAAAGTAGTAAAAAAAAAAAAAGGGAAAAAAAGAATATGAAAGTTAACAAGAAATTCAAAGATGCCTGGATTATTGACAAACCTGAAAAATGTCATACATTTCGCCGAGGAAAGATTTGTCATGCCAATCTCGAACCATGGAGCGCGGAGACACAATCTCAAGTACACCAACACAGGTGTGGCTGAAATGGTGGAACACTGGCTCAGCCCAAGATGATCCAATCCCGCAATGTAAAGCAAGGTCGCGCTGTGGATACTCTTTGAGAGTGTAATGCCTCGCATCTGGAGTGGATTCGGGGTGTTGATTGAGGAAGACACGGCCAGGAAGCCCAAGTTGTTCTTCTGCACACTCTGCATCTGCGTAGAAGGAGTTATACTCCCTACACATCCCCATCCTATACTCACAAAGACTATTTCTCGCACCCGGGGCATATGATGTTTTACCAGGAGCATATGATGTTTTACCAAGAGCAAAAGGTTGGAATTGAGTTGTAAGCAAAGTCCGCCCCTCGGACGTTTTTGTGGGTGCCCAAAATTGAACTAGGTGCAAACGAAGTTCATCCTTGGATATCAATTTTTGGAGAGCATTTCTGATTAAGTCCGCAAAATTATCTGTAAATGAAAATGAGGTTGAGCCCCTAAGAAAAGAAGAAGAAAGCAAGAGAGGAAAGAGAGAGAAGACTTGCCGAGTTGGCTCCAGAAAACCCAGCCAAAAGTCGGACGGTGGTAAAAATAATCTTGATCTTCTACAAATCGCGACCAATAGAGTCGTTCCTTTCGTATGTATTCCTTGAAATCGGGAGGGAAATAGTCCTCCTCAACTCCAAGGATTGTATGGGCATCATCAACACTTCCGTGTATGGGCATCATCATCTTGAATTCTTTGCAGATGAATGAACCCAGTTGCCCCTGAACACTTCCCTCTATTATCTAATTCTAACTACAGGAGGAGTACTGTCGTCACCGTGGAATTTTATTTATTCAACTGGTGCGGGGCCCAGCAGATGCATACCAGGGTCCAGGGCGGCTCAGGCGGACCAAAGGGCTCAGGCTCTCAATTCATCTCCATTTCCGTCTACTCCCTTTCTAGTCTCTCTCACTTTATCAAACTCCCTTGACTTCATTGGGGATTCGTTCTAAGTAAGGGCATCATCAGGCCGGCCGGGCCCATCAAGTCGCTGTCCAAGCCTGCCCACGGGCCGGGCCGATCGGACTTTTTCTTTTTGGCGGGCCGGGCTACCTACCATAAATTGAAGCTCAAGCCCGGCCCACGGGCTAGCTCAATTGGCTGGCCGGCGGGCATAAATTTCCTTGGGCAAAACTAAACTAAGGGAAAAAAGATAGGGTTTTGTGGGATTTTGGGCTAATAGGTGGGCTTGTTGGTGGGCTTTTAGGTGGGTACCACAGGCGGGCTGCTGGGTGGGCTCACGGGCCGGGCCTACGGCCGAGCCGAGTAAAAATTCATAGGCCCAAGCCCGCCCATTACAAACTACGGGCCGGGCTAGCCCGCCCGTTTTACGGGCTCGAACCAGGTAAAAGCCCGCCGGGCCGGGCCGGGCTTTGCGCGGGTCGCAGACCTTCAGGCTAAATGATGACCCTTAGTTCTAAGGGTAATTAAATATTCATTACTCCTCCGTTCCAATTTGTGAGTCCTTTTTCGGAAATCCAACTATTTAAAAAAGGTTTATTATTGCATTGTCAAATTTTTTAGTTTGCAATTTTGCCCCTAATTAAGTACTCCCTCCGTTCCGATTTGTTTGTTCATTTTCACTATTTGAGACTTCCTACAAAATTGTCTATATGTTTCAATTTATAATATTTTTTATATGCAATATGAATCTTGTTTGATAGATCTTAATTAGGTCTAAAATATGATGTTTTCGAAATTTTGTAAAACATTATAAATTAAGAGATATTGATAATTTTTTGAAAGACACGTATATCGAAATTGGACAAACAAACTGGGACGGAGGGAGTAGTTTTCAATTATTTTATGATGGTATTTAAATTAGCCCTGCAATTTCTAATTTCTAGCGCAAAAGAAGCAGAGTACTTTTTCTCTACAATTTCGGCTCCCCTTCAGGAATTTGAAATTGACTGGGTCTGTTTTCCTAGAATGGGTGGCAATCAGTTGGAGGGAAAATTGAGAATGATATCATTTCATTTGTTGAAATCATTATTTAATAAGTATTTAAGTTTGGAGAATTTAGAGGCCAGTCAAAAAAAGTAAGTTTGGACTTAATTTAGTCTTGACAAAAATATTTCTTCTTTATTCAGTCCTTTTAATTGACTTTTCATGTATTTTTACTATTTTGCCTTTTCTTCTTAACTTTTTGTGTACATGTCTATTTTTAGTAAAATTTATATTTTTAGAATCAACTCCTGACCCATATTATTTCGGACAAAAATACTCTTACCTATATGAATTGGCTATGAGAACTATCAATTCTCAAAGACAGTTAACATAATATTTCGAACAAAAATATCCCCGCTAGTTCACATAGCCCGAGTTAACATATTATTTTGGACAAAAATACCTCTAAATTATGGCTATGAGAACTGGGGTTATGAGAGCTATCTTTTTAGAATCAATTCCTGAATCATATTATTTCGAACAAAAATATTATTGACTATGTGAACTGACTATGAGAACTGTCAAGTCTCATAGTCAGTTCTATGAGAACTACTGTGTGAATTGAATTATGAGAATTGGCTATATGAACTGTCAATTCTCATAGTCAGTTCTGTAAGAACTACCAGTTTTCATAGTCAGTACTATGAAAATTGGCTATGAGAAGTGACTGTTCTCATATAGAACTAGTTTTGTGAACTGGTTATGAGAACTGAATTATGTGAACTGAAAAATATATAATTCACATAGTCTTACCATACATTAAAATACACAATTCTCATAAAAAATATATAGTTCTCTTAGAAAATACACAGTTCTAATAGAGAGTTCTCAGGGACAATATATAGTTCTCATAGAAAATACACGGTTCTAATAGACAGTTCTCATGGACAATATACAGTTCTCATAGAAAAATAAGCAATTTTCATAGAAAAATAAGCAGTTCTCATAGAAAAATACACAGTTCTCATAGAAAAATACACAATTCTCGTAGAAAATACACACACAAACAAAAATTGAACAAAAATGAAAAAGGTAATCAAAATCAAATATAGTTATAAATGTTCTCACCGTCATGTCTTAAAAAAATAATCAAAGTAAAAAAGTAATAGTTCACAGGTAATAATTTGATTTAGAATTGAAATTTTAACTGCCAAGTCTCATAGTCGATTCTATGAGAATTGGCTAAGCGAACTAAGCTATGAGAACGGGCTACGTGAACTGCCAATTCTTGTAGTCAGTTCTATGAAAACTGCCAGTTTTCATAGAAAAATACATAGTTCTTATAGACAGTTCTCATAAAAAAAATACACGCACGAACAAAAAAAATAATAATAACAATGATCATCATCATCGATTCATCATCATCATCATCATCAAACACAAACCAACACCACCCGTTCACAAACAAAATTGTAAGATTTTATAAAAATGTGTATTATATATATACACATATATTGTTTTTGTTTTCCTAAATAAATAACCACTGAAATAAAGGAAGAGCCCACTGCCTCTCTCTCTTTTTTGCTCCATCTCCTTTTGATTTCCTCGACTTCAACATCAACATCAATGCTCTAAGCTTCATGGCCGATTTCGCCGCAGATGATTGCCATTCCTCGTTGGCTTTGAAGTAAAGGACAATTGGTTGACAATTGGTTCTGTGAATTGACGATGAGCGGCGAACAGATCGCACCTGAGCGAGACGTTTTTGCGGCGAAGTTCTGGTTCCGATTGATGTTGGAAATTCCAGTGGCGGAGGAGGACCGAGTGTGGTGGTGGTATCGAAATCACCATAAAAACCAAGGCGGAGAGAATTCGATGGCCGGAGAGTGTAGAAAAGGTTCAGAACAATAGTTACGGAGCAGTTCCAGAGGTTATAGAGCAAATCCAGAGGTTTCACGGTGGCCTGAGAGTCGTCGGTTGCCGAGAACCAGTTTCCGGTGGTCGTCTGAAGTTGCTGGACTCCGATGAGGGTCGGCTATGGCCTATGGGTAAGAGGTGGTTGGCCGTGTTTGACAAGGGAGAGAGGGAGTGAGATCAGAGAGAGGCGTGGAGTGAGATCGAATTTGGTTGCAGTCTACTTGCAAAGAGAGGAAAGGATGAGAGAAAAAGACAACAGGGTAAAAAAGCCATTATACAATATATCCGAGTCTATTTAGGTTCGGTAAAATATTTCAGGGTTGGGTTCAAACCAAACTTAAAAAGGGGGACCGGCCTCTAATTTTCTATTTAAGTTTGGAGAAGGAAGGGCAAAATGAGAAAGTTCGAGCTTTTTTGGTGTTAACTTTTGGAAATGAACACTCATTTTGGAACGTCCAAAAAAGGAAAGATGGACCCTCAAATACGAACGGAGAGAGTATTTAATCAGTTCATTTATATTTCTCTTCTTCTTAATTTTTACCAATACTGTACATACAATTTACGATGTGTTAGTATGTTAGTTAACATGAGATTCAAAGATTGTCCATAACATTGAACCCCAAATTCGCCTTCCATGGGGCTCAACCTCCGCCTCCACTGTGGAGGGAAGATGAGACAACCAACTTCACTAGGTATTTAAATGTTCGGTTTGGGAAGTTTAAAGAATATGAGCTATTCGAGATCGACTCGTGATTCACTTGAGATCGATTCGCTTCATGACCAAGTCAATCTTAACTATATTTCTATAGCTCATTAAATTTTCAAGCCAAATTTAAACAATTAAGTGTTCAACTCGTTCTATTAGTTTATCGGCCCTACTTTCCATAGGTGAAAAATTACACACAAAATACATACATGAATCAAAAGTTGGACTTTCATATACCTTCACTTAATAAACAAAAGAAAGTGCATTCATCAAGTAGAAAATTTTGAAAATTAGTAACTTTTTAAAAGAGTAGTACGCGACAGCAGTCATATCATAAAAGAAATTTTGATAGCATGCAAGGGAGAACGATGAGCAAATGTGCCCACACTATTGTCTTATGTACGTCATAAATTAATTTAGTGATTAAAATTATATCCGTTCGTCTTCCCAAGTGACAATTTAAAAAAAAAATCTAAAACCTGCACATCAGCCTTGACTAGATTTGGTTATATGGATTAGTTGCACTTGGGAATTTACTCACCCACACTGGCTTTTAGGTCCTTTTAATGGATGATGCCTGACGGACTTTCATCCCCTCTAGATTTGGTTATTTGTTGTTTTCTCTTTGTAGAAAGTCTTGCTTATTTGCAGATTGTTGACACTAAATAAATACTCTAATAGGATACATTGATGAAGAAATTTGATCTTTTTCTTTTCATTATCATGACAAAATAGGTCCTACCAGCAGACTGGTAAGTGCTAACTTCAAAGTTCATACTCTCACTCATCAAAGCAGGCATTATAGACATTGAAATATCTTCTCATCGGGAAATATCACCGAAACATAACGAAGGGCAAATGATATATTTCTCGCATAATGGTTCTCTATGGAAAATACCATGTTCAAAGCAAATCAAATAGCTTTACAGCAACCTCAGAAAATGCAGTGTGTATGTACATATGTACACAGATTCATCGTTTTGCCATAACAAGGAATAACCAGCATGCAACTAAAGCATCTTGTCGCAGCCAAACTTCATCTTGAGATAATTAAGAAAACCGATTACACAACATTCGCTCTACAAGACATTTTACCAATACCAAGAAAAAAACATAACCACTCAGTATTTAAAACAATGAAATTGGATAAATCAATCCCGAATAGGAAAAAATGATTAGTTACTGAAATAAAAAATAAGCATCAGCTTCCGCGGATGAATCCTCTTTCCCTTTTTTGGGGCAAGAAAGTAGGATCAAGAAATGTATTTACATCAACAAACTGAAATTTTCCTCCCCAAGATCCACTTCTTTTTGACATTTTCCATTGCTTCCTCCCACATTCTGAGGAGTTCATGGAAAGACTGGCGATATTGCATGTCAATGGCTTCAAGCTCCAACTTCAACTCATCCTCTGATCTCCATCTCCTACAGATTGTGTAGAAAAACTCAACGAGCTGGCATGATAGAGAACTACATGGAAAAGAAATCTCCGAAGTCTTCAGGATTTCATTCATGACGACAGATCTAGAGAAACTACCCTTGCATCCTTCAAAGCCATTTGAACTCATGTTCCACTCACTTCGGAAGACCTCCTTATTCGCATATCAGGTGGAATCATGCTCCTTGGAAATGGCTTCACCAGAAACTCTTTCAGATCTTGAAGCCCAAGAACATCTCATAGAGCTTTGATTATTTACATGAGAAGAATCCCCACTTGGACTTTCTTTACTCGTAGAGTTTCCAAACGAGGGCTTCCAGTTCGGTACAAGTTTTACAATCAAGCTGTCTATCAACTCAGCTATGAAAGTCAAATCTTCATTTGACAAATCAAGTTGGTCAACCGTCTCACCCGCTATTGATTGTGCAGTATCACGGGCAAGGTAAAACACAAAATGAATGTTCCGAGCATGACCTAGAAACACAAAAAAGCTTTTAGACCATTCTTAAGAGAATATCAAAGGACTTAAGCTAGCCCAGAAGAATTTTACTTACAACATGACTGAGCGATGCGCAGAGTGAATGAAATTGAGTCATCACCATTTATCACCCCTTCCAATTTGAACTCATTTTGTGCCATTGATCCTCCTTAGTTCTAAAGCTGAAACATGAGTAGCTTCACCAGCACTTTTTGTACAAGTACTGGACAAAGCTTATTGTGCCCAGAGTCTATTTCCATGGCGAATGAATGGGGCTTTGGCACATTATTGACTTAGGCACATTTATTGATTTGATTCATGACTGGTCTATACACGGTTGCTGATGTCCATTGTGGGAACTGTCGTGAGGTGATGGGTTGGAAGTACGAACGAGCTTATGAGGAAACACAGAAGTACAAGGAAGGGAAGTTTATACTTGAGAAATCAAAAATTGCAGGCTTATATATATTTTTGGTCCCTACAAAATAGACTCGGTTTCAATTTCATCATTACAAAACTTTTGGTTTCAATTTTACCCTTCAAGTTTCTAACGGATTTCAATATTACCCTTTCTGTCAAACTTGGACGGAAAATGCTGACATGGCTAACATGTGTTTAGTTGGCGATGGAAAGAATCTCATATAGTGCCACTTAGAGCATCTCCAGCCTTGACCCATTTTAAGACTCAAATTTAAAAATGGGGCAAAAACTATAAAAATCTCTCTCCAATCTTTGACCCAAACCCTTCCCCATTTTGGGTTTTACCCATTTTTTTGCCCAAATCTGATATAACTTTTACCTTGACTCATTTCTCCAACGGCTAGTTAGAGAGAGAGAAAGAAGGATATGTGTAAAATTTGGGTTTGATGGTTGGAGATGTGTCTACCCAAAATGGGTTTTTATCCAAAATTTGACTCATATTTGAGGAAAAATATGGGTGAAGGCAGAAGATGCTCTTAAGACTTAACCCACACAGCATAATCAAAGACCCACAACAGACTTGACCCACACGAATCATAACCAAACATTTTTTTCAGTTGAAAGATTCCATAATTTCCATTTCGTTCATTGTGTTGAAATTGTTTACTGTATCTCATCCCTAACCTCTGCAAAATTGGGCATACCATTGTTTTTCAACTTTTCAAGTGTTCAAACAAAACCACTTCTTTTTTTTTTTGCTCGGCTACAAAACCCAGTTGTTTTTTTTCTCAGCTACAAAACCCAATTGATAAAGAACGTTAATTTCTAAATCAATTGTATTCCTGCCTTTTAATGCACTAAATCCCTTTGCTATGCACTAACTTTAAGCATAGCAAAAACTATCGTAAATCATAATCGATTGGGTTAAAAATTAGGGATTTTTCTGTTCTTTTTTACTGGAGGGATTTTTTGTGTTTTGATAAGTGGGTCATTCGGTTACTACTAGCAATTGATCAAGAAGAGGAAGGAAATGGGAGGAGATTGTCGATAGAGGAAATGGTTGGAGATTGTCGATAGAGGAGCCAATTGGATTCCAACTTTCACAACCCAATCTGAAATCAATTATGTTTGGCACGGGGCATCAACTAGGATTTATTGCCAAACAACAGATTGTTTGTGGGTGCAGTTCTGAAAATTAAAATCAGAGTGTTCATAGGTGGGCTTGGGTCTTGGGGTGTGATTTGTGTGGGCCTTTGCCTCTTTGGTTATGATTTGTGTGGTTTAAGACTTAATCGGCACTATCTGTATTTGGGATTCTTGCCATCGCCAACTAAGCACATGTTAGCCATGTTAGCATTTTCCATTAGCCCCTTAGGCATTTTTCCGTCCAAGTTTGACGGAAAGGGTAACATTGAAATCTATTAGAAACTCGAAGGGTAAAATTGAAACAAAAAATTTTGTGAGGACGAAAATGAAACCGAGCCTATTTTGTAAGGACCATAAAAGTAGATAAGCCAAAATTGCAAAGGAAAACTGGTAGTCCACCATAATGTCCCTCTTAATCTCTCCCATCGTTGGTATCAAAGTCTATCAGTGTCCCTCAAAGTGTACGTTGTTCAGAAAGGGCCTCATTCATTCAAAATTGTGTAGCCATTGTTCCTTGCTTCCCTTCCCGCTATGTTCCTGTCATCCTGTGTGGATAATTGGAGATTGTGGACATTGTGAATAAACTTGTGCATATGTTTCTCTTTTATGCTTTGACTCTTTCCACAGCGGATTGCGTACAAATTCTTGGAAGTTCATGTATCCTGCCTTGAATGACGAATTTCCAATGTTGATAATTGTGTTATACTGTCATCTGATCAATTACTTGTCTAGTTGATATTGCTATTGCAAATCTTCGATGAGTATTGATCTTGTCCTTTCTAGTGGAATAGAATTGTAGACCTGTGGTTAGCCTTTTAATAGAGTTGCATGACTGCTTCTATCAATTGGATGGTCAGTTATATGATTAGGCTTTGTCTTGAGAATTCAAGAGCAGGTTTGATATTTTTGATTCTGAATAGAGTCAAAATGTGGAATTCTTGGGACCAATCGTGAAATTATAGGTACATAAATTGACCCATATTACTTATCACATGGCCCCATATTGTGGCTTTATCCTGTTATGTATTGTCCAACTATGTTGCATAAAGACTTTCTGATTTTAACTAATGGCCGTAACATTAGTACAACACATTTGTCTATTTAGCATGAAATTAAATACTTGGACACATATTTTTCACTTGCCAGGAACGTGTCGACCATGTTCGACACGTCTGCGATACGGAAACAAAAGACCCGGAAACAAGTCTGTGCTTCTTAGATTACAACCAACAATGAAAAACGTATCCAGCTAAAAGAAGTCAAAGTCCTTGTTGCGTTTTTCTTGATTCTCTTTGCACCATTGTTTCTCTTCTTTCAAATAAGACCAAACCCCTCGTGACAGATTTATGTTCACCTATTTTAATTAAGTTAAGACGAGGCGATTTACAACACAAGCAAGAATGGGTGTGTGGCAGCCAGAAAAATTAGAAAATCCTCACTGCATACTGGTTATTTGAATAACAAAATGGGGGACGAAACAAAACAAAACAAAAGGGGATAAGAACTGATTTTGGGTGCAGCAATCACATCAACACCATTTTCTTTATGAATTCTGATCAAGTGAGATAGGATGCAAACCTTTTTCCAAAAAAAATAATCCAAGAGAAGATGCAGCCCAATAACACAGGAATGAAAGCGTTGTAAGGAAGTCAAAATTCCTCGCATATCCTACTACAGACTTGAACAAACAAAACAGAGCACCAAGGGCTGATCTTTTCACTGGGGCAGCAGAATTACCATTAAAAAAAGCACTTGAAATCCACAGGAATCCAAACAAATGAAGTCAAAAACTACAAGAAGGTCGATGGATACTAGACTATTTGAGCTCAAGCTGCACCACTACCGAAGTGTTGCCCAATGATTTAAAAGTGTATACAATCTTGCAAGTCCTGGTCGCAAGCTATTAAAATCAAGTCATTTTCGTCATCTTTATACCTGACGTAGTAAGTTCCAGCTTCCAGGTTCAGTCTATTAGCCACTTCTTGCTGAAGTGCTACTAATCTAGATGGTAAAGACAACCGGAACTTTATCGTGTTATTTTCATATTTCGCCTTAATTGTCACTATATCCGCATCTTGGAATGCTGGATTTGTGTGAGCAACACTGTTTGAGGCTTGATTCAAAGGCAAATCAGAATTTAGACGTTGTCGGGTTTGTCCCTCGTTCTCAATAGGTGAGGGCTGAAAGGAACGGAACTTTTCTATGTTGCGAGGTGGCCACCGATCGATACCATAACCCCTACATACACGCTTCAATGTCGATACGCTAACTGCAAAACAAACAATTAGATAACAGAACAACCTTCTATACTTCCAAAAGCCCAACAATTTCCAAATGAAAAAGAGACCGTCTAGTTAAAAAATACAACGAGGACAACAAGCAAACTCAGTATTTCAAATTTTGGGAGTGTACTTTTACCTTGGAGTTTCTTTGCAGCATCGATACGGCTCTTTTTGGAATATTTAAGGATATCATCTAAAGAAACTTCAATTTGAACTCCTGTGTTCTTATGTTGCCTTTCTTGCATCTCTCTTGGGCCTCCTTCTGAACTAGTAACTGTAGACACCCCATTCTGGACTGTCCAGATAACGTTATTTGTCGATCTTATATTTCCCCAATGATGATTTTAGTCGAAAACAGTTTAAGGACAAAGGTGTGGTCGAGCTTTGAGCGTCCCGAACCTCTCTCAAACACCTTTCAAAACCCTTCAAACCAGAGCCAAACAGCCCCAGCAAAACCCAATTGGCATACGCCAGTGTCCTGGAGGCGTACGCCAGTCACCTGCCACGTGTCAGTCATCGACCAGTGGCCCATCTTGTACTGGCGCACGCCAGTTACTAGTGGCGCACGCCAGTTACTAGTGGCGCACGCCAGTCAAACCCAGTCAAATCAACTTTATCCAGCCACTTGGGCGGGACTTTTGTGCCACCCTGACGTCGGCCACAGTGTCCCTGATGACCGCTTTCGGCCAGGCCCGCTCCCCCTCTCTCCTACACCCCCCATCAAGGCAAGTCCCATGCATTTAATGCATGGGAGGCTCCAACCTTACCTTAAACAGCCAAACAGGGCCTTAGACCAGACTGATCTCAGTCACTCCCCCTCTATAAATACCCCCCTTGCATTCATTTGCAAGGGGTTGGCCTCATTAAGAAGCACAAAGCTTTCTTCACCTCTCTTCTTGCTCTTTATTTCTCTTCCTCCATTAAAAGAGAAAGTAGAACAACCCATCTCCATACACCCTGCTGACATACAGCCATCTTCTCAGCCTCCATCTTCAACCCATAAGCTCAATATCTCCTCCAAACCTCCATACAAAAAGGTATACCACCTTTACGTTCTTTTCTGTTTTCGATCCCTGAGGGGAGCCAGCAGGGCCCAGGCTAGTAAACAATACTAGTCCTGGCCTTGAAATGGCAAAAATGTGACAATCGTATCAGATACAACATGGCGCACGCCAGTATGTCTATGCCGTACGCCAGTAATGGAAGTATGGGCACAACTGGCGTGGGGATCATGGATCGTCATTCCTTTTGTTTTATCTTTCTGTCGATCACCTTAGCATGCTAATAACCGGTTTACTGCTTTCCATGTTTAGAACTGTTTAGTGGTAATATCCTATCTTTTTCATCTCTGCCATGTAAAGGCCTCTGGGATCCTTCTGGTCATGTTCCAGAACCCAGATGATGCAAAGCCAAACACTGGAATCAAAGGCAAAGTGGCGTACGGCAGTCATATACTGGCGTACGGCAGTAGGCTTCTGGGTCCAGTGACTGGCCCTTGCATCTGAAGCGTAAGCTAGGCCTATCTTATGTCCCACACTGTTTCGGGGTGTTCTGCTTTCTTTTATGGCCTAAAGCCACTCATTCTGTCTGTATTTGTGCATGTCCTGCTATATTAAACTGCGTGGTTTGCCCTGGGTGTGCGCTGGTCCTTTTCCAGAGCCCAGAGGGTTGCAAACAAAGACTGAGATATCCAACAAGTGGAGTACGCCAGTTTATATGTGGCGTGCGCAGGTTTTATCACCATGCAATGGCTCGACCAGTGCATGCTGGCAGAATCTGCTCACGTCACCTTGTGACAGCGTGCTGCAGTTTGCTCGGGATACTCAGTGCTTGTTCTCAATCTATATTTAAGCATCGCAATCAATCCATTCATATACATTTTGCTATAAATCACGACTTGTTACAGTGTTTTAATCCCCATTAGCTGTTCCCCCGCCCTAACTGGCTAAAAAATGACTAAATGAGAGAAAAATGCAAACGCTTTATAAAAATGCCTGAGTAGAGACCGATCTCCGGATTGGGCGAGAGGGGTGCCATAAAACCCTTCCCCTCTCGTAACATGGCTCCCGAACCTCAGATATCGAAGGTGACGACGGACCAGTCTACAAGCCTTTTTCAAAATCAAACAAACGTGGCAAAACGTTTTCGAGTTCGGTTCCTTGGGTGCATTCACCGCTAAAACCCGAGTGGCGACTCTGAATCAAGGCATTTCGCCGCGTCTTTCCAAACAAAAAGGGCCGCACCCGATTTTACAAATGAAATTTCCGGGGGCGCGTGCCCACAGTGGCGACTCCGCTGGGGACCATTGCGTTGATTGATATTTGGCGATTAATACATAATTGAACAATTCTCAAAAGCTTGTCAAAACAGCACGCTTCGCGCTACTAAAGAACGGAATGGTAACGTAACAGGATCTCAGCATCCGACCAATCCGAACTGGGGCTTTTACTATTGTTCTCTTGTGTAGTTTTCTCCAAATATCAATTAACAAAAGTGAGCCAAGCTTCAAAAGGCATTTGTTTTCAAAAGCGTTGTATCTCTCTCTCATTTGGTCATTCCTCGGCATTCTCCGTTCGTATCGATGGTTGGTCAGCCCCGTTGAGGTGTTTTGGGTAACCGGCACAGTTTACTGGAGCCCGGGGTCCTCGAACGCCCAACAACCTTGGACGATGATGAGTCGTACTACCGTTCGACCATTGCTTTGCTCTACGCGTTGCAATGGGAGGTATATCGCGGCTCTAGTCAGAGGAACCCCTTTAAGCCAAAACCGGCCTCTACAGCGCGTACAATGCATTAGAACCTTTCAACATAAGACAGGAACCCGCAGGGTAGGATTACTTGTTTCTAACCCCATATCCTGTCTATGTGTTACCGCTTTCCATATCGCATGCTTGTACATACATTCATGATCGTTTTGCGTAGGAGCATGCTAGGGCGGCTTTTAGGATGTCTTTTGTCGAGTCTGTCTTGCGCCCACTCGGCATTTGCCTTGGACCGATGACGAGTCGTGCATCTCGATGTTGCACGTTACCAGAATTTTCAAATCCTTAGTCAATGGAACTTCGGGAAGTCGATACTTCCTAAGTCCTTGTCTCAAACCCCATCGAGGTTTCAAACCGAAAACTAGGAACAACGGAGAAAATGGCATGATGCTTACACCACTCGGGTTAAAAGTGCTAATCACTTACACCAGGCTCCGGCACAGTGCTGCTTACGCCATTTCGGTTACGGTATCATGACATCTACACCGAGTTGTCCCAAAATCAAACTTTGAAACTTCGAGAAGGGAGAAAGTCAAAGACTTAGGCTGCTTTGGCATCCCTTAGTAACATTCGATTCAATCAAGGATACACCGTCGAAAAGAAAATCCGAGGATTCCATGGCAACTGTCCGAGTGGCGTGAAGCAGACTCCCCCTAGTTGTAGAGTCTAGGAGGACACCGACGACAATGACATGCGCATTGCATTCCTTCAAATTCTTTCAAAAGCTTGCTGCAGGAACGCCACTGAGTTCTCATTTACTTTACTGTCAAAAGCTCTAGGCCATTTCACTGAAGGAGAGAGCCAAACCTACTTGGGAGCGTCTGCCAGGGCTATTTCACTGTCACTTCCAAAGCCATATCGCCCTCCTCAATCATCAATCCAAAATGGCAGCACAAACAGAGCTGGCCGAGCTGAAGAGGTTTGTTCAAGAAATGAACCAGAAAATGGACAAACAAATGGCTATGGTCCAGGGATTGGTTGACCTCTTTACCACCATAGCCCCGTAGCCAGATATGGGGCTAATCAAGGAATCCTCTCAAGCTTACCACACTCCTGCAGTCGGAACCAAGCAGTGCTCGAAGGACATGTTCAAAGACCTGGTTGAGTTTCATGAAGCCAGGACTCACCCGAAGGGGAATGTTGAATCCTTGTTCAAAGCCAACGCCGAAAGGGAGGATATGCGCGACAAAGAAATCAATCCCAAAGGCAAAAGAGTGCATCATGTTCCTCAATCTGGTCGTCGGAACCCACCAAGGGCCTTCTCCCGCTTCTCCACACCTTTGTCCTCGGTTTATGAGAAGCTCCTCGAAGCTGGCTTCCTCAAGCCACTCCTTCCAACTCCTTCGCCTCGAACATTTCCGGCATCTTACAACCCAAACGCCTATTGTGCTTTCCATCAAATGCCCGGCCATCTCACCGATGCCTGCTTCCGCCTTCGACATGAAATTCAAAATCTCATTGACAATGGCACCATTCAAGCTCCACTCCCATCAAAGCCCAACGTCATATCCAACTTCATGCTCCAACACGGTTCAAACCCATGTGTTAACCAGATATCCATCAACTCTACTCAAATCAACTCAAGCTCCACTCAAATCAAACCTAGCTCCACCATATTCAACCCAACCCTTTTCATTAGCCCAGAAAATCAAACCAAGCCAATTTTGTCTCCCCCATCCGAACCCGAGGTTAACCTGATGGCCATAGGTGCAATCGAGGTCCTTACCGCCGATACCTGGGTTGACAGTGATGAGCAGTCTACAAAGGAGGAACTCAAGAGGAAGCTTAATCAATCAAAGGAGAAAACGGACTGGCTTGGATCCTTCAATCATGAGAATTTGGGGCTGTTGTTCAAGGAGTTCTCTCAAGTGGGTTTGGACGAAGAAGCTGAAGAAACCGAAGTGCTATTGCTTGAGCCTGTTGTCCTCTAGCTCCCACCTCTCTGCAAGGAAGTCAAGGGTAACTATAAAAGTTGCATTTTCAAATCGCGTCTCTTTTGCATTGACATTTTCGAGTCTGAGTCTGACGCAGTGTCTGTCAAGTCGTCTAAGTCTAGCTCTGAGTCGGAGCTCGTGCCTCTTGGCCCTCCATGTCGTCGCTTCTATTCTCAATTTGAGTCTTTTTGCTGTACTTGGCAACCCCGAGGGTTCTTATGATATGCATTATCCTGCTTTTAAGTACTTTGCTGGCTTTTGAATAAACCGTGTCGACCCCGACGACGAAGGGATAGATTTCGATGGGATCATCCCCAAGGAAATGTGTTCCCTCGCCGAAAGGGAAGACGAAAGGCATGCTTAGCCTCTAAAAAGAAGAAGTAATTTCAAATAAACTTGAAAGATGGGGCAGACCCCCGGATGGTTCAAATTGGTTCAACGCTATCCCCATAAGAGTATTGCGCCCGTTCAGACTTGTTCAAAGAATTCAACAATACCTTGGCATGGTCTCACAAAGACATGCCTGGCGTTGATCATGGGATAAAGAAATATCAAATTCCCGGCTACTGGATGCCAAGCCAGAAAGCAGCAGCTCAGAAGGCTCCAGGCCTCGTACCATACGCAAAACAGTAACAACAGCATTCCATCAAGCGCACATTATAAGGGTGCAAAAATGGCCTGGAGCGAGGCATTTCCAATTATAGCAGTCAGGACCCTTTCACTATCAAAGCCGTTCTATCTGGGGCTACAATCAAAGATCATCGACCTTGACGATAGCACATCAATACCTCGGTCAACATGGATCAACACAAGTGTTGCTTTTTCCTGAGAGAAGCTCGTTGGACTGAAAACCCCAAGGGTGGGCAGTTCCAAGCAAAAGTTAGAGCAGCCTGCTAGACCGAAAACCTATGAAGGCGGTCTAGGCAAAAGTTGGCAAAAAGTCGAAAGCTCGCTAGACCGAAAACCTGAAAAGGCGGTACTAGGCAAAAGTTAGAGCATAAAAGGAGAGGTAGAACACACGAGTGAACCTTTGCCTGAACTACGTTTTGACCTGATTCCCAGAAAGGGATACGTAGGCAGTCTCTTTTCGAGGCTCGGTCATACTTTATCAATTGGATCCAAGGTTGACGTTTTGGTGCACATCAAGGGTCAGGAAAGGTCGAGAACAAGACAAGCCGAAGTACTGACTGATAGGCTGAAGTCTATTGATTCATTGGAGAATCAGAAGGGGGAAGCCATTCGTCTTTCAAGTTTAATGCAAACTGCTATTTCAATTTTAAAGCTGAGCAAAAGCCTTAAAATATTTTGAAGCATAAAAAAACAGAACGAAATGCTTATGAGGCCTAACGGCTCACAGTTTATTCTAAGTTCAGCAAACGTTTATTTTAAGCGGCTGCAGCAGCTTTGCAATCTCGCGCGCTAGTTTGAGGCTCACACGCACTCGTACAAAAGTGATGCGCGTTGATCTCAAGCATGCGCGCGCTTCTTCATTTCCTGCATCAGACAGCAGTAGGCAGCCATCACGCCTAACAAAGATTTTTGGCCGCTCGGGGGCACATTTCAAATTCAAAGCACCTCAAATCTCGTTGAAGGGGCTTTTACCAAGTCTTGTCATGCTGTGCGAGTCATATGGTCCTAATGTGGCTGCACAGGGGTGTCGGTGTCAGTCCGGGCCTATATGAGTCATCATTTGTGTCTTTTGTCCATCTTTGCGACACTTTTCAAGTTTCTCAATCCATTGTCATGTCAGGATGTTTTTTCTAATTTTACCGATTTGTACGGGTCAATGTACATTTATTGGATCTTATGCAAGTGTCAGTTTCACCTGTCTAAGGGATACTGTGAATTTTGGCACATTAATGCCCAAAATTTCATTGTTTTCCATATGTTTAGGAGTCCGTGACATATCCGGGGCTCTTCTTCCTTTCTCATTTGAGCTAGGCGAGTCTGTACATATGTGTGTGTTTGTCGATTCAGTTCGCTTGTCAATGCAAATTAGATATTAGTGATTGGTTTATGCATTCTTTTAGACATTCTCAAAAGAGAGTCAAATAAACTGAAAAATGCAATTTACATTGCTACTCTACCATCTGTGGTCCACAAGCAGTGGAGTCTTGTGAGCAGCGAGGGCATGTCGGCTCAAGGCCAATTAAAGCTTATCTATGGGGCTCATCCGCCCCAGCATCAAAGAAAAGGGGTACGTCGACCCAATGCCACTCCTAAATGTCAACTGAGGCATGCTGGCCCGCTCAACGTCTATCTAGAAGCACGTCTCAGAAGCAAAGGACAGTGAAGTAAAGAGGCTCAATGGTAGTCCTCAGTGGTAGAGCTCAGCCTCGTTCTTGTCGTTGTCGTCACTCTTGATCTCTTTGAAGTACCTGGGGCTCCTATCCCATCCGCCTCTTTTGAGGGGGCTTTCGCTGATGGACTATTTCTCTCTCACTCTCTCTTAATCTCTCGGACTTCTCTCTCTGGGCCTCTAAAAAACTCTTTGGCGCGAGCCACCCTTTCTATGGGCCTTTCTTTCAACTGCACACCTCTAGCCACTGGTTATCTATTGCTCTCGTGTCTCTGAGCTGTGGCTAAGGTGACAGTACTGCTTTGTGTAACTCTTGTTTATGTGGCCATCCTAGGCCATCAATCCTCTAAAGGCCGCCCTAGTCTGCCCTTGCATTTTCAATTTATGCATTCAATTTCGTACATATCACTGCATATTGTATATCAACTGTTGAAAACAGGGAAAATCTATCCAGCGTCAAAGCATGCCTGTCCAGTATCGAAAGCAACAAGTAATCAGGATTTTGGGGGTTCATACCTGGGATCTAGTCACTACTGGAACTGGAGCCGAAGCTGCTGCTCTGGGAAAGTGCAATTGTAAGGGGGGTGCCACATGTTGTTCTCCCTATCCATTTCTCCATGGCAAATGTCAAGCACACAGCCTCACTGTCCCACTCCACTAGCACTTGGAGCACACTTTGGCAATCAGAATACAATTCAAAGCAGCAATGGCTTGTGCTACCCATTTCAATCAAATCAACGGCGATCAGCCATGTCGTCCTTCTCAATCAAATCAACGACGATCAGCCATGTCGTCCTTCTCAATCAAATCAACGACGATTAGCCATGTTGTCCTTCTCAATCAAATCAACGACGATTAGCCATGTCGTCCTTCTCAATCAAATCAACGACGATCAGCCATGTCGTCCCTCCCAAATCAAATCAATGACGATCAGCCATGTCGTCCCTCTCAATCAAATCAACGGCGATCAGCCATGTCGTCCTTCTCAATCAAATCAACGACGATCAGCCATGTCGTCCTTCTCAATCAAATCAACGACGATCAGCCATGTCGTCCCTCTCAATCAAATCAACGGCGATCAGCCATGTCGTCCTTCTCAATCAAATCAACGATGATCAGCCATGTCGTCCCTCTCAATCAAATCAACGATGATCAGCCATGTCATCCCTCTCAATCAAATCAACGACGATTAGCCATGTCGTCCTTCTCAATCAAATCAACGACGATCAGCCATGTCATCCCTCTCAATCGAATCAACGACGATCAGCCATGTCGTCCCTCTCAATCAAATCAACGGCGATCAGCCATGTCGTCCTTCTCAATCAAATCAACGACGATCAGCCATGTCATCCCTCTCAATCAAATCAACGACGATTAGCCATGTCGTCCTTCTCAATCAAATCAACGACGATCAGCCATGTCGTCCTTCTCAATCAAATCAACGACGATCAGCCATGTCGTCCCTCTCAATCAAATCAACGGCGATCAGCCATGTCGTCCTTCTCAATCAAATCAACGATGATCAGCCATGTCGTCCCTCTCAATCAAATCAACGATGATCAGCCATGTCGTCCCTCTCAATCAAATCAACGACGATCAGCCATGTTGTCCTATCGTCTTTTCAATCAATCAACAATGATCAGAATATCGTCTTTTCAATCAATCAACGATGGTTCAACGAGTCGTCCTTCCGTGATGACCCACCGTCTCAAATCAACGATGGTTCAACGAGTCGTCTTCAGTGATGACCCACCGTCTCAAATCAACGATGGTTCAACGAGTCGTCTTCAGTGATGACCCACCGTCTCAAATCAACGATGGTTTAACGAGTCGTCCTTCAACGATGACCCACCGTCTCAAATCAACGATGGTTTAACGAGTCGTCCTTCAACGATGACCCACCGTCTCAAATCAACGATGGTTCAACGAGTCGTCCTTCAACGATGACCCACCGTCTCAAATCAACGATGGTTCAACGAGTCGTCCTTCAACGATGACCCACCGTCTCAAATCAACGATGGTTCAACGAGTCGTCCTCAACGATGACCCACCGTCTCAAATCAACGATGGTTCAACGAGTCGTCCTTCAGTGATGACCCACCGTCTCAAATCAACGATGGTTTAATGAGTCGTCCTTCAGTGATGACCCACCGTCTCAAATCAACGATGGTTCAACGAGTCGTCCTTCAGTGATGACCCATCGTCTCAAATCAACGATGGTTTAACGAGTCGTCCTTCAGTGATGACCCACCGTCTCAAATCAACGATGGTTCAACGAGTCGTCCTCAACGATGACCCACCGTCTCAAATCAACGATGGTTCAACGAGTCGTCCTTCAGTGATGACCCACCGTCTCAAATCAACGATGGTTCAACGAGTCGTCCTTCAGTGATGACCCACCGTCTCAAATCAACGATGGTTTAACGAGTCGTCCTTCAGTGATGACCCACCGTCTCAAATCAACGATGGTTCAACGAGTCGTCCTCAACGATGACCCACCGTCTCAAATCAACGATGGTTCAACGAGTCGTCCTCAACGATGACCCACCGTCTCAAATCAACGATGGTTCAACGAGTCGTCCTTCAGTGATGACCCACCGTCTCAAATCAACGATGGTTCAACGAGTCGTCCTTCAGTGATGACCCACCGTCTCAAATCAACGATGGTTTAACGAGTCGTCCTTCAGTGATGACCCACCGTCTCAAATCAACGATGGTTCAACGAGTCGTCCTCACCGATGACCCACCGTCTCAAATCAACGATGGTTCAACGAGTCGTCCTTCAGGGATGACCCACCGTCTCAAATCAACGATGGTTCAACGAGTCGTCCTTCAACGATGACCCACCGTCTCAAATCAACGATGGTTCAACGAGTCATCCTCAACGATGATCCATCATCCATGTTCAACGATGGTCCATCCATTCTGTATGACTACCTCTATTTCAGACCAGCTTAGAGCACATTTTCCAGCAGTCCTATTGCTCTGTCTCGGATGGTCCTTGATAAGGAGATTGGCTCTGATTCCCAACAGATGGAATTTAACCTCCCTGACGCGACCTACCCGTGATTGTTGGAGTTCTTTGTGTGCCGGATAAGGTTTGGTCCCCAACAACGTTCATCATTCCGCGATTAAACCATTTCCCCAAGCAGAGTCAAATCAACGACGGTCTGCCCGTCCAACTCTCAACTCAACGACGGTTTGCCCGTCCACTTTCAAATCAAACGAGCGACGGTTTGCCCGTCCAAATTCAAATCAACGACGATCCACCAGTCCAAATCCAAATCAACGACGGTCCATCCGTCCAAAATCAAATCAACGACGATCCACTCGTCCAAATCCAAATCAACGACGGTCCATCCGTCCAAATTCAAATCAACGACGATCCACCAGTCCAAATTTAAATCAACGACGATCGACTCGTCCAATTTCAGATCAACGACGATCTATCCGTCCAATTTCAAATCAACGACGATCCGCTCGTCCAATTTCAAATCAACGACGATCTTCTCGTCCAATTTCAAATCAACGACGATCTATCCGTCCAATTTCAAATCAACGACGATCTATCTGTCCAATTTCAAATCAACGACGATCCACTCGTCCAATCTCGAATCAACGACGATCCACTCGTCCAAATTCAAATCAACGACGATCCACTCGTCCAATCTCAAATCAACGACGATCCACTCGTCCAATTTCAAATCAACGACAATCTTCTCATTCCAAATCAACGACGATCTATCCGTCCCACAATCTGCTGTCCCCAACAGAATCGGTGCTTCTAAAAAAGGATCATTCCCCAGGAGAGTCCACATTTCTGTGATCTGTCTATCAAAAACAGCAAAGCGGCGGTCTATCCGCCCCAGCGTCGAATCAAACAGGTTCTTCAAGTTTCTTGCATTCTGGATAGCCTTGAAGAGGGTGTCTAGAAAACCTTTGACGTTACTTGTCTTCAGTCAATGGTGCGTCAAGTGCCGTCAAAGGGGGGCTTCTGTAGACACCCCATTCTGGACTGTCCAGATAACGTTATTTGTCGATCTTATATTTCCCCAATGATGATTTTAGTCGAAAACAGTTTAAGGACAAAGGTGTGGTCGAGCTTTGAGCGTCCCGAACCTCTCTCAAACACCTTTCAAAACCCTTCAAACCAGAGCCAAACAGCCCCAGCAAAACCCAATTGGCATACGCCAGTGTCCTGGAGGCGTACGCCAGTCACCTGCCACGTGTCAGTCATCGACCAGTGGCCCATCTTGTACTGGCGCACGCCAGTTACTAGTGGCGCACGCCAGTCAAACCCAGTCAAATCAACTTTATCCAGCCACTTGGGCGGGACTTTTGTGCCACCCTGACGTCGGCCACAGTGTCCCTGATGACCGCTTTCGGCCAGGCCCGCTCCCCCTCTCTCCTACACCCCCCATCAAGGCAAGTCCCATGCATTTAATGCATGGGAGGCTCCAACCTTACCTTAAACAGCCAAACAGGGCCTTAGACCAGACTGATCTCAGTCACTCCCCCTCTATAAATACCCCCCTTGCATTCATTTGCAAGGGGTTGGCCTCATTAAGAAGCACAAAGCTTTCTTCACCTCTCTTCTTGCTCTTTATTTCTCTTCCTCCATTAAAAGAGAAAGTAGAACAACCCATCTCCATACACCCTGCTGACATACAGCCATCTTCTCAGCCTCCATCTTCAACCCATAAGCTCAATATCTCCTCCAAACCTCCATACAAAAAGGTATACCACCTTTACGTTCTTTTCTGTTTTCGATCCCTGAGGGGAGCCAGCAGGGCCCAGGCTAGTAAACAATACTAGTCCTGGCCTTGAAATGGCAAAAATGTGACAATCGTATCAGATACAACATGGCGCACGCCAGTATGTCTATGCCGTACGCCAGTAATGGAAGTATGGGCACAACTGGCGTGGGGATCATGGATCGTCATTCCTTTTGTTTTATCTTTCTGTCGATCACCTTAGCATGCTAATAACCGGTTTACTGCTTTCCATGTTTAGAACTGTTTAGTGGTAATATCCTATCTTTTTCATCTCTGCCATGTAAAGGCCTCTGGGATCCTTCTGGTCATGTTCCAGAACCCAGATGATGCAAAGCCAAACACTGGAATCAAAGGCAAAGTGGCGTACGGCAGTCATATACTGGCGTACGGCAGTAGGCTTCTGGGTCCAGTGACTGGCCCTTGCATCTGAAGCGTAAGCTAGGCCTATCTTATGTCCCACACTGTTTCGGGGTGTTCTGCTTTCTTTTATGGCCTAAAGCCACTCATTCTGTCTGTATTTGTGCATGTCCTGCTATATTAAACTGCGTGGTTTGCCCTGGGTGTGCGCTGGTCCTTTTCCAGAGCCCAGAGGGTTGCAAACAAAGACTGAGATATCCAACAAGTGGAGTACGCCAGTTTATATGTGGCGTGCGCAGGTTTTATCACCATGCAATGGCTCGACCAGTGCATGCTGGCAGAATCTGCTCACGTCACCTTGTGACAGCGTGCTGCAGTTTGCTCGGGATACTCAGTGCTTGTTCTCAATCTATATTTAAGCATCGCAATCAATCCATTCATATACATTTTGCTATAAATCACGACTTGTTACAGTGTTTTAATCCCCATTAGCTGTTCCCCCGCCCTAACTGGCTAAAAAATGACTAAATGAGAGAAAAATGCAAACGCTTTATAAAAATGCCTGAGTAGAGACCGATCTCCGGATTGGGCGAGAGGGGTGCCATAAAACCCTTCCCCTCTCGTAACATGGCTCCCGAACCTCAGATATCGAAGGTGACGACGGACCAGTCTACAAGCCTTTTTCAAAATCAAACAAACGTGGCAAAACGTTTTCGAGTTCGGTTCCTTGGGTGCATTCACCGCTAAAACCCGAGTGGCGACTCTGAATCAAGGCATTTCGCCGCGTCTTTCCAAACAAAAAGGGCCGCACCCGATTTTACAAATGAAATTTCCGGGGGCGCGTGCCCACAGTAACCACAACGATGTTTCGTTCTGCAATGACAACATTCTGTGCATTTTTTGAAGGATCCATTGACAGCTGATCACATGAATCTAGTTGCATCGTCACTTCTCCATTCTGCAAGGCTTCAAGACTAGGCAAAATGTAGTTTTGATCTTTACTAACGACATTCGTTCCACTGTGTATGGCACTCGTTGATGCCTGATCCAGTTGACGTAGCTGCAACATCACTCCTCCACCCTTAGCTTGGATCTTTTGAACAGAATGAAGTTTTCAGCAATTAAAAGTAAAAGGATGAACGAAGTATAAAAATTAACGGTCAAAGTTTTACACAAACTATAAATTTAAGTAGGCAAAGCCTATTAAAAGAGGTTTGATATCAATATCTATTTCAAACATATTCATGTCAAATGATGAACAATACTTTTCTCAGTAGTGGGTACCCTTGTTGAGATAGCTCCTTTCCAGTTTTTGAAAAAAAGAACATATCCAATTTTGGCATTTCTAGGTCCATCCAGAGCTCAATTTGATTGTTGAGAAGATTAGCCAAGAGAAAAATTATGTGCGACGTGATTTAGAACACATTTATATCCAAACAAATACACATACACTAGATTGAAGCCCATTTATTTGAAGATTAAATATGCTTTGATCAGTTTTTGATCAATATTCAAGAAAATTGGGCAGCTAATACTTCTTCATAAGCTCTACACAATGAACTGTTTAAATTATCAAAATGAGTCCGGGATAGACGCATGCAATTCGGAAGAAGTGAACCTTTTCCAGCCGACGTAATCTCCGGCGGTCTATCTCCTCCTGATAGCGCTTGATGCCGGCCCTCATCTTCACCCCACCGTCAGGCAAATTGGGACCAACCGCTTTCAACGTGCGCCGGAACTTTGCGATGGCCTCCTCAAGCTCTCTGTCCCTCATTTTTCGGAGCTCTTCCCTCTGCTTCTGCTCCACGTCGTCGACGATAGTGGTGGCCAACTCCGGAAGGGGCGGCTCGTCCTCGTTGTCCTGACGGGGTAACAGTATTTCAAAATCGAGGGGAATCAATAGGGAAAAGACAAAAAAAAAAAAAGCCTTTCATACCTAACTTTCATAAATTATTACTAGTATTTATGAAAGTTGAATTCCAGATGAGACCAACATTAAGGGGACGAGGGAATAGAAAAGAAGCATAGTTGAGAAAAATCAACTTAAATAATCTTTCAAGCTAAAGTGACGCAGCGGAATCAACAAAGAAATTAGTTGCGTACTAATCAAAACGAGATAGAACTCGAATCTAAGAGCGAGACAAAGTCTGAATAATATTGATGAAAAATTTTAAAAGTTAAATAATTGAAGAGATTACGGCCCTTTTTATAAAACCCTAACTCTAAAAATCCTACTGTAAAATAAATTTTAAATCATGCCAAACAAGTAGCATTAAAGAAAAGATATTTTCTAATTAATTAAAATAAAATACTAATTTTTGTAAACTAAGAATTCTAATAAAGCTAAAAATAAAAATTAAACTGAATACGGAAAGTTAATAATTCTAACCTAAACGAAAATATTCCTAGTCAAAATTTTATTCTAAAACAAAAAAAATAAAATACAAAAATCCTTCGTCATAAAGCTGAAAGATAATGCATCATCTCGTGCCCAACAACCAATAAAGTAGTTAAAAAAAAAAAAAAGGGACGGGGAGGAAAGAAAAATGAATGTTAACAAGAAATTCGAAAATGCCTGGATTATTGACAAACCTGAAAAATGTCATACATTTGGCCGAGGAAAGATTTGTGACGCAAAACAGGAAACATGAAGCACAGAGACACAATCTCAAGAACACCAACACAGGCGTGGCTGGAATGGTCGAACACTGGCCCAGCCCAAGATGATCCAATCTTGCAACGTAAAGCAAGGTCGCGTTGTGGATACTCTTTAAGAGAGTAATACATGACATCCGGAGTGGATTCGGGGAATTGATTAAGGAAGACACGGCCAGGAAGCCCAAGTAGTTCTTCTGCACACTCTGCATCTGCGTAGAAGGAGTTATTATATTCCCTACATATCCCCATCCTGTACTCACAAAGCCTATTTCTCGCATCCGAGGCATATGATGTTGTACCAAGAGCAAAAGGTTGGAATTGAGTTGTAAGTAAAGTCCGCCCCTCGGACGTTTTTGTGGCTGCCCAAAATTGAACTAGGTGCCAACCAAGTTCATCCTTGGATATCAATTTTTGGAGAGCATTTCTGACTAAGTCCGCAAAATTATCTGTAAATGAAAATTGAGGTTGAGCCCACACAAAAAAAAAAAAAAAGGACGAAGAAATAAGAAAGCAAAAGAAAGACTGAGAGAGAGAGAGAGAGAGAGAGAGAGAGAGGACTTGCCGAGAGAGAGAGAGGACTTGCCGAGTTGGGTCTGGTGGTCTCGTTGGCTCCAGAAAACCCATCCAAAAGTCGGACGCCCATACAAATCTGGAAGATCTGCTTCAAATCGCGACCAATTGAGTTGTTCCTTTCGTATGTATTCCTTGAAATCAGGAGGGAAATGGTCCTCCTCCTCAACTCCAAGGAGGATTGTATGGGCATCATGGACACTTCCGTCTATGGGCATCTTCTTCAAATTTTGCAGAGATACCGATCAAAAAATGAACTCAGTTGCCCCCCTCATCACACACCCTATTAACTTTCCTCTTTCAATATTATAAAAAATTGGTACATAGTTCACTGTACAGAACTTGTAATCCAGTTATTCCACTTCTAATCTTTATAACGTCTCTAATCCATTAATACATAGTTTAGTAAGGCTTTAAGAGTGTCTCCAATCCTTACCCTTATCCTTCCTCAAGGGTCAAATTTTTAAAAAAATTATTTTTGGGTAGAAGCATCTCCAATAACAAAATCCTATTTTGACCCAAATTTATCATTTTCTAAAAACCCAGTGGCATTCATATAAATAAGACAAGAGAGAATCCTCAAATCAGCAGCTCCAACGCTGCTCCGGGGAAACTCCGAACGTCTCACATGCAGGTTGGAAGAGATGAGGTGGAAGTCATTGTGGCCGCTTTTCGATGAGTTGCAGCAGAGGGAGATGTCGGCACCGTTGAGCTTGAAAGCATCGCGGAGCGAATCGAAAAAGCTCAGGCATGACTAGGTTTCGAGACATGAAAATACAATGAGGTGTGGGTGTGAATATGTATCTATAATGAGAGAGAGAGAGAGAGAGAGAGAGAGAGAGAGAGAGAGAGAGAGATGATTCTGGTTTGTCTCAAATTTGGGAAATAAAATGGGTAAAATCAAAAAATGGGCAAGGGTTTGGGTTATGATTGGAGATGAGTTTTTGATAATTTTACCTAAATTTTGAGTTTGGGTCTTAAAATGGGTCAAGACTGGAGATGCTCTAAGTCCACTTCATTTAAAAAATAAATTAAACAAAGACAAAAATGTCATCCTATATAAGCTGTCATATAAAGAGAAACCAAAAACAAATTTGGAGCACAGCCTCCTCTCTCTCTTTCTCTCTCTCACACACACACTGAACCTGCAGAGCTTCGAGTGATGGGAGCATCAACGGAATGGTCCACCAGGATCGTCGCCCACAACCTCACTGGCAACAGTTTTGATCCTTCGAGAGCTCTTGTCAAGAAATCCCAAATCAACCTCTTTCGATGCTCGAGTATTGTTGGGGTTGGGTTCTTCTCTCTCTTGTTGCCGTTGGAGAAAAGTCATGGACAGCTGCCATAAGTTTTGGCTAGCTCGGCCGTGGACTTATCGGGCTTGTCACCCAGATTGAAGGTTGCCGGTGACCAGTAGCAGAGCCGGCCCCGGCGGAAGCCGATGCAGAATAGAAATTGAAATAATTTAATAAATAGCATTCTTTAGTTTTCCTTATTTTGATTTTAATAATTTTATTAGGGAGTTTCAATTTGATGAATAAGTGTTCTAAGAGTATCCGCAATAGTAATAATCAAAACTAATAACCAAAATGTCTCACGTCAGCATTTGATTATCCATTTAGTCTATAATCAAGCTTAACAACATTTACCTCCACATTAGTTATTTTTGCATTCCTAATAAAAAAAAATTCCACAATACACAATGCACATTTGTCTAATCGCAAACGAGTTCCAATCACGCACACAACCACACCCAATTATTCATCTCGATGAGACGATTCCAATGTGATATGTTTTTGAGTTTTGAGTTTCTTTTTTTTTTTTTTGATAATCAAAAAGGTTGGAGGGGGCAACCAGCGTAGCAACTCCCCTTGAGCGTGACCATGGGGCTCCCTACCCACCAATGGAATGTCCAGTTCGAGCCATAGCTACCGGCTGGGAGGACAGGTTGTCACCACGGCACTACTTTAGTGCACAACTGATGAAAAGTCCCCCCCTTTGATCCGCAGACAGATTTCGAGAACACCTGCTGGGACTCAAACCTCCGTCTGCGTTAAGGGGAGTAGTGGCCCTCACCAACTGAGCTACCACCTCGGTAGTTATTGAGTTTTGAGCTTGGTTATTGAGTTTTAGTTATTGGTAAAAATTGTTAAGTTTGGTTATAGAATGAGTTGAATTTGATTATTAGCTAAAAGACTTGTAACTTTGTTTATTATAATGTGTGGTATTTTTTTAGCATTGTTGTTAAATTTATTTTTCCACACCCATTTGCTTATTACAATGGAGATGCTCTAAGAAATATCTAGTTTCCTAGTTTGTTTTGAACTAGGATTCCTTTTTAGTAGGATGTCTCACACCTCAAAATGAGAAGTGACCGGCCAACTCATGGAACACGCAGCCTAAAATAAAATAAGTCGTCGATCAATAAATATTTTTTTGTTATTAAATAAATCCCAATCATAAGCATGGGGCACAAACATCTCATGAATCAAACAATCTCAATAAGATCCAAACATCGGACAAAATGTTTCAATTGCGGAAGCGATAAATAAAATACTAAATTATGATAAGACACCCTAAGGAGGTCAAACAAAATAATACCCCGAGATACCGCCAGAGTCCTCCTAACTGCCCAACTTGCCTGAAAAAGAAGTTTGAATAAATTCGTCAGCTGACGAGCTCAATGAGTAGCAAAGCATGTATATTAGAATAAGATTCTGAAACAGGAATCAAAATAATTTATCATGTCAATATAAATTTGGCATATGCTGTGAACAACAAAATAATCCATTAATCAAATTAACGATTCATCCGATAAGTCTTAATGGTGTTCTCAATCCAATCTCCAACAACAATGGGAAACCACAACCAAAACCAATAGTACCAAATGCCAGTGAATAAATATCTCAAAATTGGATCCAATATCGAAACTTAGAGTCACCGCGAGTAGGCAGCCTGTAAAATTTTTCCCTAAGAATGATCCGGTCAATAACAACCGTTGAGCATTAAGGTCACCGGCCTAATCCGGTCTCTTCCCTAATGGCTAGAGTCACCCGCACATAGAGGATTAATTTCCCTGGACTTTCAAAATATGTTCCCATCAATATCCACAAAATTCGCACCAAAAGATTATTCGATCAACAAATGGTTTCACCAATCCGCATGCCAATTTCAAGAACCAAATAAAACGAATACATATTCCTGTGGGCACGCCACCCTGGAAATTTTGCTTTGTGAAATCGGGTGCGGCCCTTTTTGTTTGGAAGAGCGCGGCGAAACGCCTTGATTCAGAGTCGCCACTCGGGTTTTAGCGGTGAGAGCACCCAAGGAACCGAACTCGAAAACGTTTGCCACGTTTGTTTGATTTTTGAAAAGGCTTGTAGACTGGACCGTCGTCACCTTCGATATCTGAGGTTCGGGAGCCAGGTTACGAGAGGGGAAGAGTTTTATGGCACCCCTCTCGCCCAATCCGGAGATCGGTCTCTACTCGGGCATTTTGTAAAAGCGCTTGCATTTTTCTCTCATTTGATCATTTTTTTAGCCAGTTAGGGCGGGGGAACAGTTAATGGGGATTAAAGCATTATAACAAGTTGTGATTTATGTGACAAAATGTTTATGAATGGCTTGATTGCAATGCTAAATATAGATTGAGAACAAGCACTGAGCAAACTGGACAAATTGCAGTACGCTGCCCCGCAGGGGCGTGAGCAAGTTCTACCAGCATGCACTGGCCGAGCCACTACATGTTGATTTGACTTGCGCACGCCACAGGGAGACTGGCGTACTCCACTCATCTAGTTTCACAGTCCTTGTTTGCAACCCTCTGGGCTCTGGAAAAGGACCAGCGCACACCCAGGACAAATCATGCAGTTTAAATAAGCAGGATATATATATTTACAGACAGATGAGATGGCTTGAAGCCATGAAAATAGACAAGGAACCCCCTAAACAGAGTGGGGACAGGAAGGAGGCCAAGACTAAACTAAGATGCAAGGGCCAGCCACTGGATCCTAGCTTTAACTGCCGTACGCCAGTCATAGACTGCCGTACGCACGTTTGACCCTAATCCAGTGCTTGGCTTTTGCATCATTTGGGCTCTGGAACATGACCAGAAGGATCCCAGAGGCCTTTTAAGCAGATAAGAAGTGAGTATTAACTACTACATCTAAACAGTTCTAAATATACAGAAAGCGGTAAACTGGATATTTAGCATGCAAGGGTGATTGACAGGAGGATAAAATGACAGAAATGGTGATCCATGATCCCCACGCCAGTAGTGCTCGTTCTACCATGACTGGCGTATGGCATACGGTTACTGGCGTGCGCCATGTGTCACCTCATACGTTTGTCGTATTTTGCCAGTTTGAGGCCAGGACTAGTATTACTTACTAGCCTGGGCCTCACTGGTTCCCCTCAGGGGCCAAAAACAGAAAGGGACACAAAGGTGGTATACCTTTTTGTTTGAGGATTGAAGGTGGTATTGAACTTAAAGCTTGGAGATGGAAACTTAGATGGTGACTGGATGTCAGTAGGGTGTGTGGAAGTGGGCTGTTTTCCTTTCTCTTTCAATGGAAGAAAAAGAGATGGAGAGCAAGAAAGGAGGAAGAAGAGAGCTTTTTCTTCTTAATGAGGCCAACCCCTTGTGAACTTGGTAACCCTTTGCAAGAGTGTGAGAGGGGAGTATATATAGAGGGGGAGTGACTGAGATCAGTTTGGTCTAGGGCCTTGTTTGGCTGGTTGGAGGAGGAAGGGAGCCTCTCATGCATTAAATGCATGAGACTTGCCTTGATGGGGGTTGTAGGAGAGAGAGGGAACGGGCCTGGACGATATAATCATCAGGGGCTACTGTGGCCGACGTCAGGGTGGCACAAAAGTCCCGCCCAAGTGGCTGAATAAAGTTGATTTGACTGGAATTGACTGGCGTGCGCCACATATGAACCTGCGTGCGCCAATTATAACTGGGTCAACGGTCGATGACTGACACGTGGCAGCTAACTGGCGTACGCGTCCAATACACTGGCGTGAGCCAGTTTGGTTTTGCTGGGGCTGTCTGGCTCTGGTTTGAAGGGTTTGAAAGAGGCTTGGGACGTTCAAAGCTCAACCACACCTTTGTCCTTAAACTGTTTTCGACTAAGATCATCATCGGGGAGAACAAAAGATCGACAAATAACGTTATCTGGATAGTCCAGAATGGGGTGTCTACAATTCCCAATTTCAATCATTAATTTTCTAAAACAATAATTTAAGGGATACGAAAAAGTTCATAAATACGTAACATACTTAATCACTCACCTGATTCCAAAGCTAATGCAAACGAACAACGCGAAACGAGTCTAACCTGAGCAAATAATCATGTAGCACTATTATCACCAACTATTGCCTAAAGAAATGACACGATGCCCCCCCAAAATAATACCTTATCAAACTTAAGATTAGATCAACCTAAAGCGAGACAATACCGGAACTCAAATCTCTAACCTACGTCCAATTAATTCATTTCTACTGCCACCAATCTCCAAACTATACCCATACATTCATATAGGACCCCAAAGTTTCACAATCAGTGCTAGAGAACTTTCTAAAGCTACAAACAAAATCCTTTTTTTTCCCTTTATATATTAACCCCACTGAACTACACCACCAATAAATCCAAGATGTTTCCTAGCTCTAAACTACTGTAACATGGAAAGGAAAAGAAGGAAAAGAGAACGAGAAGGAAGAGGAGCAAACCACCTTGTCAAATCTTCCACTAAGCGAACCCTCGATTGCGGCTCTTTGTTCTTCTCTCTCTCTCTCTGTCTCTCTCTCTTTGTCTCTTTTTCTCAGAACGTTTAACTCCAATATAGAACCCTACTCAGCGTATAAACATATATCTTTAAGTATTACTCTTAAAAGCCACTCACTACTAATGCGGCCCCCTATACAATTTATTAAATTATTAATTGGTACCACTATTTCATCCAAAATCAATCTCATACCCTAAACATTACAATCGTGCCAACAATACCCGTAGCGCAAATAAGATAACTAATTAGGATCCGACCATAACACCCAATTAATAAATAGCAATGTAATTAATTAAATAAATAGATAAAATCTAGGCCATAACAGGATGCTTGGTCAAGAAGAATTAGGATTGATTTTATTCCATATGTTTTATTTTCTTTTTAGTATTTTAGTAATGCTCTACTATAAATTGAGATGTAAGCCTTAGGGCAAAAGAATTATTGAATTAAAGGAAAATTCTGAGATTTCTCATTATCGTGTGTTTGAAAAGGGAGTACCTCTAGTTCTTACCCATTTGTGTTTATGTTTCAAAGAGAAATTTTTTAACATAAACAAGTTTGTGAACTCTTTTTACACATAGTCTTGTAAAAGGAGGCTGCGCTGCATCAGAAGCTTTGACTGTGGTTCACTTCGTATTTGAATTGAACAGAGAGCTTGAAGCAAAGTGATGGTTACACAGAAGAGATACAGGATACACCCTGATAAGTCCATGGTTTCCAACTACTTGGATCCAGTGGTTGTTTGTTTATTTTTTTCAACGGATCGAGTGTTTTCTCGCCCGAAGGATTCCCTTTTGCTAATCTGTTGCAAGATTCTTGTATAGTCAATGGTTATATGTCTCAGATATATCTTCGTTTTTTATAACGTACATATAATAGATTGGGATATATAAGATTATATGTGCACTTTTGTTAATGTATAACCAAACATAAGGCAAGAACGCAGATTGTGACATATAAGTTTATATGAGCACTTTTTCAACATGCAGAGAACATATTTGGCATTGTACAAAGTTCAGATATACATATATAATATTAAATGTGCTTGTGTTGGCAAAAAGTATATTCCAGATATCACTCGATAACCTTATATGTCTTAGATCTATCTTCGTTTTTGATAACGTACAGAGGACAGATTGGGACATATAAGATTATATGTGCAGTTTTGTTGATGTAGTATCAAACATAAGACAAGAACGCAGATTGAGACAGATAACATTATATGTTAAGATGTGGCGAGTTCAAGAAGAGAAGGGCTCAAAATAGGTTAAAAAGAAAAGAGAAATTTTTGTCACACATATAATGTTATATGTTAAGTGGTAGCGGGTTCAAGAAGAGAAATGTTCAAAACAAGAATAAAAAAAAGAAAATAGAAATTTTTGTCACACATATAACATTTGGCGTCGTGGTGGTGGGGTGGTGGTAGCGGAGGTAGTAGTTACGTGGTTGCAACAAGATCGAAAAAAATGAAAAAATATATTTTTTTGTGTTAGTCAAACAAGGTCTTTATTTCTTTTACATAGGGTAGTTTTGCCATTAGAATTATTAGTGAACTATTTTTTTTTTGACAAAAGTGAGAGGTATTGCATTAATAAAGCCCAACGGCACTTACATAACGAAATTCATTATAGATAATTAGACAAAGTTAAATTAATCATCTAATTGATACAAAACGAAAAAGAACGAGGCGAATGATGTCTTTCATCCTCAGCCCAAACATGGCCCGACGCACCTTCTGCTGAGCGAAAAATTCATATATCCTATAGCAGTCTCAAAAAGAGATACATTGCTAGTCAAGAAAAAAAGACAACAAGAACCCAGACGATCAGATGAACTTCGATCAGAAATGAACACACTAATGAATTTCTAGCAAACCACCAATAGATGCATACAAATTTTCTCAAGCCCGAACAGTAAACAAATTGCCCAAATGCGAACTTTATTACTCTCACAAGGAGAGATAAAACTCTCACAAGGAGAGACAAAACTCCCCTAGATTTTGCTCTAAATCCAGCCGCCCAAAAATCGCTGAACGGATTGCAACCCTCACTACCTCCACCATTGTTGCAACAAGATCGGAAAAAATAAAAAATATTTTTTTTGTGTTAGTCAGACAAGGCCCTTGTTTCTTTTACATAGGATAGTTTTTTCATTAAAATTATTAATGAACTAAAGAAGTTGGAAACTTTAGAAGTAGACTAGTAAGATTAGAAATATGTTAAAATAGACCTCCCAAAAATTCTCCCGGGTGGGATGGAACTCAAGAGGTTGACAATTCATGTGAAAGAACAAAAGGGTGCAGCTCTCAATTCATTTCCATCCACCTTATTTTCTAGTTTCTAGGAAAAGAACATGCTCTCTCTCTCTCTCTCTCTCTCTCTCTCTCTCTCTCTCTCTCTCTCTCTCTCTCTCTCTCTCTCTCTCTCTCTCTCTCTCCTTTGTCTTCATCTTTTTTATCAAACTCCCTTGTCTTCATTCGAGAAACAGCAGTGCTACAGTCACCGACCCTGTGTGGGGTCCACTTCGGGCCCCGCACGAATGATCCGAGCCGCTCAATAATTTAAAAAAAAAAAACGAGTGGGCTACGTGAGAAATAAGCTCAATCCGATGTGTGTACGTGCTTGTTCCAAACTTTCATTTTGGAACAGCTCGGATCATTTGATTTCAATGCAATTCAAATAGCTTTGCATCAATCTGAAAAAATGCACATGCATGTTATGCGCACATGTGCTCACACATAGTTTTGCCACTACAAGCTATAACCTGTCTAAAACAAAAGCATCGTATCACTGTTAAACTTCATCTTGCTTTGATAGGCAGACTTCTTCTTTTTTCTGATCCGCAAACTTCATCTTGCAATAATGAAAACAAAACTACTGCTATACAACATTTGCCCCCAAAAACATTTCACCACTACCAAGAAAAAGCATAACCACTCTATTTAAAAACAATGAAATCGGATGAATCAATCCCTAATAGAAAAAAAATAAAAATAAATAGTTGCTGAAACTAACAATAAACATTAGCTTCTGGATACGAATCCTCTTTCCCTTTTTTGAAGCAAGAAAGTAGGATCCAGAAATGTATTAACATCAAGGAACATAATTTTTTTTCCTCCACCAGATCCACTTCTTTTTTGACATTTCCCATTTTTGACCTCCTTATTGGCATGCGAGGTGGAATCATTTTCCTTGAAAATGGCTTCACCAGAAACTCATTGAGATCTTGAAGCCCAAGAGCATCTCATAGAAATTTCTCTCATTATTTACTCGAGGAAAATCCTTACAAGGATTTCGTTTACTGCAAGAGTTTTTCGGCTTCAGGTTCTCTACACGTTTTACAATTGAACTACCGATCAACTCAGCTATGAGAGTCACATCTTCATTTGGCAAATCAAAATTCAGAGCATTAGTAATGCACAACAACAGGCTCAATCCATAAAAACTGAAAATGTCGACTTTAATACACAACGACGACTCAATCCTCAGGTATTTGATTTTCTATGGCCAAGTAACGGGCATCCACTAGCCTTGGGTTTAGAGTTTTAGTCAGCCTGGAGCATCCAAATGATCCGCGTTATATTTCCCCCGAATACTCTTACGAACTTTGTGCTGTCTTAGGATATAAGTGTAACATGATGAACTTGGCCAAAAAGGCTTCGGGAGTGCCAATTGAAGTGTCAAAACTGGAACTTTTTGAGAATCCTTTTGAAATTCCTATGAGATACTCCAATCCAAACCAAACACAAATAAGGAATGAACACAGTACGACGAACAAGCAGATTTACGTGGAAAGCCCCAAAACGGATAAAAATCATGGGAATGAATCAAATACTATAATTTACTTGTGTGATTACAATCGATCTTACTTCGCAATTGGGACTCCTCACAATTGACCAAAGACGATTGCCAATTCAAAAATTATCCTGTCTTCCTCACGCATGATTTTCTCCATGACATTGAAGCATTTAGAGCCTTGACGATGCGGAGAGAGGGGAGAGTTTGCTGACTAAGGGGTAGTATGGGGAATTGAAGTTCGATATCGTGGCATTAAAGAAACAGGTCGTGACATTATCGCCCTCCCCTGGAAAATCCGAATTGTAAGTTATCCCTAGGAGAGAGGGATGGGGACGGTGGGAGACTGGGAGTTGAACCCGCCACCTGGTGGAGGGAGGTGCCTAAGCGGGCTAGCACGACCACTGTGTGCTATCCCCACCTTCGGGAGGTCAATATAGTTTACCCGAGGAATTTTGCCCCCTCGGATGCGATAGGGCTAAAACTTTTCTACAAATTTGACCAGTTTGCAAGTTCAAAAAACTCTCTACTTAGTCTATCCACCAATTCAATTTACAGTCAAATGGCGGCTGCTTCTTATTCCATCTAATTGAACATTGTTTTAAGTACCGGAAAGAAAAAAGGCAAAAAAAGAAAGAAAAAAAAGAACATTGTTTTTCTTGCTTTGGATTTGAGCATGTACAAAGCACTAGTAATTCAAAAAAGAAGAAGAAAAATGTGTTTACAATTGGGTTTCTAAGAAAGCAAGAATTGCCAAGCCAGCAGCTCAAACATCATCATCCGATGCATGCTCTGCTGGGGAATGACTAATGCCTCCGTGGCCACGGACAAACAACATTCCAACCTGTTCAAAATATCGACAATGTTAAATATGCACCAGGAAAGCCAATAGGTCCAAGGAAGACCGTTAACTTAGCTTAAAAATTGAGTTCACAAGTTTATTGGTAACTCAAAAATGTCCAGGTCAACTTATGCGCACATTGACTAATCCATGGAGGGCCAATTCCAATGTCCGCTAGTGGAATTCTATAGGGTGATTGGTTCGACACTTCCACCATTTGAGATTTTATGTTTTATTGGTATAAGTTTGATCTGATTTTCCCATTTTCTTCAGCTCGTTGAGTTGGTGAAACATGCCAAAAATCACATTCATTGGATACAAATAAAAACGCGCTTCATTCTCGTAGGTACCAAAATTCGATTAGGGTGATAATTTGCCGTTATCACCAACTCGACAATGAAAAAAAACGAGCGGTTCACCGAGCAACCCCAATCTCTACTACACGAAATTGTGCCAGAGAAACATATTTTTTAAGTTGAACTCAAAGCCCCCCCAACATCCAAAAACTAAACCTTTTCTTTTTGAGTTATTTACTAGATTGACCCCAAAGCAGCAAAAAAAAAAAAGAAGGTTAGTTAAATCAAATTATGCAGAAAGACAGTGTATGTTAGGGGCGTTAGGGGGAGCCGAATTCCCGGCTTGAACCAAGTCGTTAGCGTTCTTTACCTCTTGAAAAGAAATCTACTTGGGAACTGAATTTTAGTAGAACATAGCAGTTTGATCCGTATATAACAATTTTTTTGTCCATTTACATTCAAATTGGTCTTCTCGTGCCTTTGCTAGAAGTTTGCTCTCTGGTTACTAGTCTCTAAATTTTGTGTTTTGACTTTTGAGCTCAGGGAAGAAATGGTCGGGCATTCCTTTTCTCCCATGCAATGAATATCGCTGTAGGGCCCAAAGAGGACAGGCAGCTCATGACTGGTCTGCACACGGTTGCTGATGTCCATTGTGGGGACTGCCGTGAGGTGCTGGGTTGGAAGTACGAACGAGCTTACGAGGAGACACAGAAGTACAAGGAAGAGAAGTTTATACTTGAGAAATCGAAAATTGCCAAGGAAAACTGGCAGTCCACCATAGAGTCCCCCTTAATCCGTCCCGTCGTTGGTATCAAAGTCTATCAGTGTCCCTCAAGCGTACGTTGTTCAGAAAGCGCCTCGTTCATTCAAAATTGTGTAGTCATTTTTCCTTGCCTGTTCATTCCCTTCTCACTATGTTCCTGTGTGGATAATTGGATACGGTATCGGAGATTGTTGACATTGTGAATAAACTTGTGCATGTGTTTCTAATTTATGCTTTTGACTCTTTCTGCTGTGGATTGTGTACAAATCCTTGAAAGTTCATGTATCCCTGCCTTGACTGACGAATTTCCAATGTTGATAGTTGTGCTATACTTTTATCTGATCGTTTACTTGTGTTAGTTGTGTAGTTGATATGGCTATTGCAAATCTGCGATGAGCATTGATCTTGTCCTTTCTAGTGGAATAGAATTGTAGACCTGCGGTTAGCCTTTTAAGAGAGTTGCATGATTGCTTCTATCAATTGGATGGTTAGTTCTATGATTAGGCTTTGTCATGAGAATTCAAGAGCAGGTTTGATATTTTTGATTCTGAATAGAGTCAGAATGTGGAATTCTTGGGACCAATAGTGAAATTATAGGTACATAGATTGACACATATTACATATCAAAAAAAATGCTCGACTCATATTGTGGTTTTATCCTGTTTTGTATTGACTAATAACTATGTTGCGTAAAGACTTCCTGATTTTAACTAATGGCTGTGCTTCTACAGTTCTGCTTGTCATTAGGAGAGCTGTTAACAACTTTTAAAGATGAAGACAAGAAATGAAAAACTTTACTCAATGAATCCATCGTACAAATACACTGAGAGATTACAGCTATTTATACAACTCTAACTGTCATTAGTTACTAACTAATCACAGCACCAATAAGTAACAACCACTTAGTGTAACAAACTAATTCTCTAACTGAATTAGTGGAGTGGAGAGGTGAGCTATATCTTCTGACTCAGCTTCAGTGTGAGTTCTTGAACTTAAACTGTGTTGGACTGAGTTGGTTAACAGCTGTAACATTAGTACGATACATTTGTCTATTTAGCATGAAATTAAATATTCGGGCACATATTTTTCACTTGCCAGGAACATGTCGACCACGGCTGCGATATGGATGCAAAAGGCCCGGAAACAAGTATGTGCTTCTTAGATTACAACCAACAACGAAAAACATACTCAGCTAAAAGAAGTCTTGTGTCTTCCAAAGAAGTCTTGTGTCTTCCAAAGAAGTCTTGTGTCTTCCTTCATTCTCTCCGTACCATTGCTTCTCTTCTTTCAAATGAGACCGAACCCCCTTGTGACGGATTCATGTTCATATATCTTAATTAAGTTAAGACGAGGCAATTTACAACACAAGCAATAATGGGTGTGGCAGCCAAAAAAATTAGAAGTTCCTCAGTGCGTAAGGGTTATTATGAATAACAAAAAGGGGGACGAAACAAAACAAAAGGGGGAAAAAAACTGATCTTTGGTTCAGTAGTACCATCAACACCATTTTCTTCATCAATTCTGATCAAGTGAGATAGGATGCAAACCTTTTCCAAAAAATAAATAATCCAAGAGAAGAAGCAGCCCAACAACACAGAAATGAAAGCGTTGTAAGGAAGTCGCAATTCCTCGCATCCTACTATAGACTTGAATAAACAAAACAGAGCACCAAGGGCTGATCTTTTCACTGGCGCAGAAGTATTTTACCATTGAAAAAAGCACTTGAAAATCACTGGAATTAAAACAAGAAGGTCGATGGATACTAGGCTATTTGAGCTCAAGCAGCACAACTACCGAAGTGATGCCCAATGATTTAAAAGTGTGTATACAATCTTGTAAGTCCTCGTCGCAAGCTATTAAAATCAACTCATTTTCCTCATCTTTATACCTGACGTAGTATGTTCCAGCTTCCAGGTTCAGTCTTTTAAGCACTTCTTGCTGAAGCGCTACTAATCTAGACGGCAAAGACAGCCGAAACTTTATCGTATTATTTTCATATTTCGCCCTAATTGTCACTATGTCTGCATCTTGGAATGCTGGCTTTGTGTGAGCAACACTAACTAAGGCTTGATTCGAAGGCAAATCAGAATTTAGACATTGTCAGGTTTGTTCCTCGTTCTCAACAGGCGAGGGCCGAAAGGAACGAAACTTTTTTATGTTGCGAGATGGCCACCGCTGGATACCATAACCCCTACATACACGCTTCAATGTCGATATGCTAACTGCAAAACGAACATTTTAGATAAGAGAAAAACCTTCTATACTGCCAAAAGCCCAACAACTTCAAATTTTGGGAGTGTACTTTTACCTTGGAGTTTCTTTGCAGCATCGTTACGGCTCTTTTTGGAATATTTAAGGATATCATCTAAAGAAACTTCAATTCGAACTCCAGTGTTTTTATGTTGCCTTTCTTGAGTCTCTCTTGGGCCTCCTTCTGAATCTGAACTAGTAACCATGATTATGTTTCGTTCTGCAGTGACGTCGACATTACGTGCATTTTTTGAATGATCCATTGACAGCTGATCAGATGAAACAAGTTGTGTTGTAACTTTTCCACTCTGCAAGGGTTCAAGACTAGGCAAATTGTACTTTTGTGCCTCACTAATGACATTTGTTCATTGCTTATGGCATCCGTTGGTGGCTGATCCAGATGACCTGGCTGCAACATCACTCTTCTACCCTTGGCTTGGATCTTTTCAACAGAATGAAGTTTTAGTCCATTCTGAAAATCCATAACTTCAACTGATAATAAATCTCCCAGTTCTTGTCCAGAAGCAAGCTTAAAAGTTCTGAAATTTTCCTCCATCGTCCCCAATATCAAGCTCAATGAGGTCTGTGAGTTGTCCCCCATCTGTTGCTCGTGGGCAGAAAAAACTCTAGTATATATATAAATGTCATTTGCAGTGTGACTGCTCTGCAAGCATAATGTGAACCAACCACGGAATTTGCACAGTCCTGCATAGACTACCATGGGGTACTCAACTAAGCTGAGTTGGGTTATGTCCGAGCAGTATAACATGTTAAGAGATGAAAGTACCATCCCGGAAACCCCTCCCTTTCTTAAGTGAGAGAATTTACTGGCTTCTACAAACATGTCAAGCCAAAAGCCTGCGAACCCACAAAATTTCATACCCTCGGACAGGAGTTGTCCTCGCAGTAAATCATTGCAAGCACTGCAAGGGACCCATGTCATAGCCAAGGGTAGCTCATGAATTTCGCACACCGTTTTCAACACCGTCCTGAGTTCCTGGAAAGCTGTTGTGCGTGCTTTATTTTGATCCCCAATCTGTTTTGAAAATATTGTCACATCAGGATTCTTGAGTGAAGCTATCGCTTACAGTAATTATGAACTGTTTTAAAATCAAAGGATTTAATATTGCATCAAGGTGTTCCACTCACTTGCATTTCGTAGTGTTTATATCCATCAAAACATAGCAGACCAAACTCCTGCAGGGAAATGGAAACATGCAACTCACGAATCTTGAAAACAAACTCCATATACACAAGTAGGGTCAAAGAAAAGCAAAGTAAAGAAAATATGTCTATATATGTGACATGGATTTGTGCAACATTTGTCTTGCAGAAGTCCCAGCCTATGAGGAAATGATCTTGAAAATTTTGTGAGTCAGCATTCAACATATTAATATATTCTTCAAAGGAACACAAGCTTCCAATGAATAAAAGTTTAGTTCCCTAACTAAAATTCAAAGGAGACCCTTAGGTTACATACGTGTTGTTTAGCAATACACTAGCTCAGATTTGATTTCAGAGAATTCAACTGCGAAGGTGTTTCACATGAATGGATATCGAGTCAACGACAACTTGGCATAGGAATCTCAGACCGATTCGTTAATTCCACTTAGAATACTTTAACAGCATAATTAAGGAGGGGGATGTTCTTTTTAAACGGCAGCTCTTCCCGTGTCTGAGGGAACAAAACCCATAAAACTCCTCAAGGTCTAATGATGTCCGTTATCTGGAGAGATTTACATGAAGACAACTGAATGAGGCTCTGGACCGTTGTGTCTCATCTAAATGCTTAATATTCGCATTTTGATTGCTTATCCAATTTTGCATTGCAGTTGTCAAATTGGCAAACTACTTCCTTCTGAAAGGAAAAAACTAGGGGTGGCAAACGGGCGGGTTTGGATCAAATTGGGTAAGTTGTTAGTGGGTTGGGTCTTTAATGGGTCATTGACCCATTTAGACCCATTAACTATGAGTCTAATTACCCATACCCGACCCGACCCATTTATTTTAAAGCAAACCTGACCTGCTCATTAACCCAATTACATATAAACTAAAAATTATGATCGAAAAATTAGAAAAATAAAAAAAATTATGATCGAAACTCATAAATTTTTTCAAAAAGACGAGAATAAGTAATTTTTTTTGTCTTATTGATTTTTTTTGTCTTTATTCAAAAAATTATAAGTTTCGATCAAATTTTTTTACTTTTCTGATTCCTCTCATCAAAACAAATTAATAAGTCACAAAAATATGACACAAAACAAAAAAATGCAAAAAAAAATTGAATAAGGACAAAAAAATAAGTCAATTTTTTAATCCAAACCCTTTGCGGGACTACTATGAGAGAAATTTATTCACGGCGGAGCACTATTTTATGGGTCCATTAGCGCAATTAATAGATGAGATGTGTTTTCAATTTTGACTGGTCAAAATAATTGTTACCGGTCACAATTGATTTTTAATTCGGACCATTTAAAATATTTTTGGACGCGTGTGATTTAGCACAAAACAATTGAATAAAATAGGGAGAAGGCCATGTTCGGGGGGGGGGGGGGGGGGCGGCAGGGGGGAGAGAGAGAGAGAGAGGGGGGGGGGGGGGGGGGAAAGAGACAGAGAGAGGGGCGGGGGGGGGGGGGGGGGGGGGGGGGGCCAAGGGGGCGGGAGAGAGAGAGGGGCAGGGGGGGAGAGAGAGAGAGGGGGGTACTCCTTCACTTCTCAATTGCAAAAGAGACCAATTAAGAGATGGAATTTGGTGGGTTACTTTCATTGCTTATTGGGTCATTTAAGTTGGCCCAATTAATGTCCAATTATGACCCAACTAATAATAGGTTAGTTGGGTTTGAACCCATTCTTAGCCAACTAATAAATGGGTTGGGTTGAGTCTATTTTCTAGTTGATGGGTCTGGGTTTGTTAATGGGTCTGGATTCTATTTACCACCCCTAGAAAAAACATAGGCTCATGCTCTTTGGTGAAATGACTATATTTGAAGGAGAAACACTGGGTTGTTGGCTTGTTGCCAAATCATTTTCTTTTCTTTTTCTTTTTTAATGGTAAGAGCCAAATCATCAACTTCAAAATGTTGTGTTTTAAGCCTTTCATGATTCCATAAGACAACCATGTAGCTCAAGTATACTCATAGTGCCCAAAGCACCAGTTGAATACAAGGAGTTATTGCCATAAGAAATTGAAGGATACCAGTGTTTTTCATGTCGACTTAAAGAGATGAAAATTTTAAAAAAGTTAAAGTAAAAGGATGAGCAAAGTATAGAAATTAACAGTTTTGTACACTATAAATTTATGTAAGCAAAGCTTATTAAAGGAGGTTAGATATCAATATCTATTTCAGATATATCCATGACGAACAATGAACAATACTTTTTTAGTAGTGGGTACCTTTATTCAGATAGCTCTTCTTCCTCTCCAGTTGTTTAAAAACGGACATCCAGTTTTGACATTTCTGTGTCCACCCAGAGCTCAATTTGATCGTTGAGAAGATTAGCAAGGACAAAAATTATGTGGATTAGATATTGATCAACATGATTTAGAACACTGTATTTTCTTGTCGATATGATCACAAGAATTTAGAACACATTTATATTCAAACAAATACACATACACCGGATTGGGGCCAATTTATTTGAAGATAGATATGCTTGATCAGTTTGTGATCGATATTCACGCAAATTGGGTAGATGATACTTCTTCACAAACTCTACACAATAAATTGTTCAAATCATCAAAACGTGTCCGGGATAGACCAGACTATCTATAGGGAAAAGACAAAAAAAAAGCCTTTCATTATTTCATATCTAACTTTCATAAATTATTGGGAGTAGTTTACAATTTAATATCAATAGGGAAATGCAGGACTTCCAATTTAACCTTTCAAGTAGACATATTTTAGAAGGACGTGCATTTTACATGAAAAAGTTGAATCCCTGAGGAGACCAACATTAAGGAGACGAGCGAGTAGAAAAGAAGCATAGTTGAGAAAAATCAACTTATCATCTTTCAAGCTAAAGCTGAAATTTATAATTGTCTCCAGTTTTGTGAAAAATTAATGCATCATCTCGTGCCTAACAACCAATAAAGTAGTAAAATAAAAAGGGGGGGGGGGACAATGAAAGTTAACAAGAAATTCAAAGGTGCCTGGATTATTACCAAACCTGAAAAATGTCATACATTTGGCCGACGAAATAATTGTCAGGCCAAACTGAAACAAAGTAGCGCGGGGACACAATCTCAAGAACACCAACACAGGTGTGGCTGGAACGTTCAAACACTGGCACAGCCACAGATGATCCAATCCAGCAACGTAAAGCAAGGTCGCGTTGTGGATATTCTTTAAGAGTGTAAAGCTCCGCCCTCGGAGTGGATTCGGGGAATTGATGGAGGAAGACACGGCCAGGAAGCCCAAGTTTTTCTTCTCCACTCTCTGCATCTGCGTAGAAGGAGTTATACTCCCTACACACCCCAATCCTATAATCACAAAGTCGATTTCTCGTATACGTAAAATATGTTGTACCAAGAGCAAAAGGTTGGAATTGAGTTGTAAGCAAAGTCCGCCCCTCGGACGTTTTTGTAGCTGCCCAAAATTGAACTAGGGAATTCCAAAGTTTATGCTTGGATATCAATTTTTGGAGAGCATGTCTGATTAAGTCCGCAAAATTATCTGTAAATGAAAATTAAAGTTGAGCCCAACCAAAAAAAAAAAAAAAGAAAGAAAGCAAAAGAAAGACGGGGAGAGAAGAGAGGTAGTGCAATTTTGTTCGCCCCAAACGTTACCTTCTTTTCTATTGGTTAAAATAGTGTGGATCCCATCCCAAAGTGATGTCATGCTTACCATGCAACAGGGACGGAGGCAGGGGTGGACCCAGGATTTGGTTGCAGTGGGGTCAAATATCTACCACACATATAATTTTTTGGAATTTTCAGGGCAAAAATATTATCTTTTGGGGCAAAATTACGAAATACTCCTCAAAATTATACCTGCTCTAGGGGTATTTTAGAACTCAACGGGGTCGCGTGACCCCGCTTGCCCTAGTGTGGTTCCGCCACTGGACGGAGGGAAAGAATGGCACGTGCCCCCGCTCAAAACTAAAATAATTTTGTTATATTTTCATATATTTTGCATAATTATGAAATTAAGTGTGCTACTATACATAAACATTCGTCATATGGTGCATTTATACTTGTTGATTTTCGAACTATTTGTTTATTTGGATCGATTCTTTCTTAATTATACTTATTTTTAACCGTTTAAGAACAATATTTTAAAATAATATCATTAATAAAACTATATCGATCTTTCTAAAACTTGTCGATGTTCATGTAAAACATATTCTCAAATTTTGTCTTAGATTGTTTGCTTATTTTAACATAATTTAAGTGAAAATATATGTTATATATTTTTGTAGTTTGTGATGCATGCCTTAATTGTGTACGATCTTATTATGGTTAACTAGAAAAATAAATTTTCACTATTATGATTAACAAGGTGCCCCTACTAAACGACATTTCTGAATCCGTCTCTGCTATGCAATACACTTTTTGGTAAGCATGACAAAAATGGTGTGGATTCCACCACAAAGTGACGTCATACTTACCATGCAATACACTTTTTTGTAAGCATGACACCACTTGATGATGCGATCCAAACTATTTCAACAAATAAGAAGGAAGGTAATATTCACTCTCTTAAGTGGAAGGTGAACAAAACTCAACTCGAGATAGAGGACTTGCAGAGTTGGGTCTGGTGGTCTTGTTGGCTCCAGAAAACCCATGTAAAATTCTCTTGCCCCAGAACATCATCATGGTCAAATCGCGACCAATTGAGTTGTTCCTCTTGTATGTATTCCTTGAAATTGGGAGGGAAATGGTTCAGCTCCCCAACTCTAAGGAGAATTGTATCTGCATCATGAACACTTCCGTGTATGGGCATCATCATCTTGAATTCTTTGGAGAGAAATGGATCGGCGAACCCAATTCCTTCCAAAACATGAACGAACCCAGTTGCTCCCTCACACTTCCCTCTTTTGTTTTGGTACGTCGGATAGAGTAGTAGTACTTCCACCTCGCACTTCCATCTATTTATAGGATAGGAGTAGTACTTTGAACTTTCCTCACCGAGGAATTTTATTCAACTGGTGCGGGGCCCAGCACATGCATCTCTTTTCTAAGTCAAAACGTGTGTTTTTACCAGGGCGGCTCAAGAGGTCCACCTCTCCATTGATTTTCGAAGGTTAGCAATTCATGTCAAAGGACCGAAGGGCTCAGGCTCTCAATTCAGCTCCATTCCCATCCGGGAAATGCTACATACAAAAAAGAATGGCCCTTGCCCTGTTTCAGAAACCAAAATAAGTACTTATTGTTTAAAAATGCAATTTCAAGCTTAAAAATAATGGGCTTATTGAAATATAAAAATATACAATATGGATCTTGTTTGAAAGATCTCGTTAAAATCTCTAATACGGTTCAAAAAAAATTAAAAAATTAATTTTCATTTACATTATTTTTGAATTTGAAAATGTGAAATAAGTACTTATTTTTTAAAAAGATGTTCTGAAACGGGCTCTTAAAATACCCTTAAAAGATGATGTTATTGCGTGGGATCCATCCATCCAAACAAATTCATTGAATTTTCTTTTATTTTATTCTCAGGCCAGGCCCTCCCTCTCTCTCTCTCTCTCTCTCTCTCTCTCTCTCCCCTCGTGTAAACCCTCCAAAAGCGAAGGGGACCAAGGACCATCTGTCTTTTCTATTTTGGCGCTAAAGAGGGTTCCAAAATACTTCCATTTTGCCGCTAAATAGGGCTCCAAAACTGCCATTCTTCTACTCTGATCGAATTACCTCTTGCACTCACATGGCTTGATCGAAAAATCACTTGATCGACGACGGCAAACTCTGGTATGTATCAATACTTTTAATTTTTTGTAGTTACTTTGCCTGGGCTCCATTATCCCTAACTTTTTTTTTTTGTATTTTTTGATTTATGTTTTGTTCATTTCTTTTGAATTATTGTTAGATATGCATCATATTCTTTGAATTCGTCATTTGTCTCGATGAGAGAGTCACAAAAGTAAAAAACAATAATGATGAACCCTAAATAAATGTTTCGAAAGGTAAAAAAAAAGATACTGAAAAAGTAGTTACTTTGCCTTGTTCTAGTTCATTCGGTGAAGATTGATTATTATTTTCCCCTCATGTACAGCTAGAGACCACACTAAGTTTCATATTTGTTAATGTTCATATGAAATAAACTATTCCCTTTCATTCTGGTCAAATAGGACCCACACTGCACAAGGTCTCATATTTTTTTAATATGTAGTTTGAGAATCGAGTTTATTAATCTTTCAGATTTAAAAAATGGATGATTATGAGACTGAATCATTGTATATGCTGCAATGTAGAGACAGAGAAATGTCTAGCGATTCAGATAGAGATTGGAAAGAAGATGAAGTTGAAGTTGATTTAGAGAAAACATGCAATGAAGAAGAGAAAGTTGAGGACCCTAATGAAGAAGATAAAGATAAAGTTGAGGATCCTAAAGTGGGTATGGAATTTAATTCAGTTGATGAGATGTATGGATATTACTCGAAATATGCCAGACAAAGTGGTTTTGCAGTGTTCAGAAGGACCTTCAAAAGAGGAGCTAATGGGGAGTTTAAGTACGTAACACTTGCGTGTACCCATTCTGGAAAGCCAAGGATAAGGACATGCAATCCTGTGAAGCTCCGACCGCAAACAAAAATGGAATGCAAAGCTGCAGTTAATGCAGTCCTTTGCTCCAATGGAAGTTGGATGTTGAGTTCCTCTGTACTCGGCCATAACCATGAGATGAGTCCAAGTAAATCTCGTTCTTTCACATCCAATAGGGTCCTTAACCAATTAATATGTGAAAAGGAGGCTTGAAATAAATGATGCGGCTGAGATAAGAATGAACAAGAATTTTGGTTCTCTTTTGTCTGAGGTAGGAGGGGAACATGAGAAGCTGCCATACTCAGAGAAGGATTGTCGGAATCATGTTGAAAAGATCCGCCGTTTGCGTCTTGGGGAAGGAGATGCAAGTGCAATGTTGAAGTACTTTCAGAAAATGCAAGCTCATAATTGTAACTTCTTTTACTCAATAGACTTGAATGAAGAGGGTCAATTGCGGAATGTATTCTGGGCGATGCAAGAAGTAGAGCCACATTCAAGGAGTTTGGTGATGTGGTTACTTTTGATACTACCTACTTGGTGAATAGATATGATATGCCTTTTGCTCCTTTCGTCGGGGTAAATCATCACGGACAATCTACATTGTTAGGTTGTGCACTCATCTCCAAGGAAGACACAAAGACGTTTACATGGCTATTCAACTGTTGGCTTACGTGTATGCCTGAATGCTCTCCTCCTGCAATAATTACAGATCAAGACAAAGCAATGAAGAAGGCCATAGTGATTGTTTTCCCTAATACACGCCATCGCTGGTGTATATGGCATATCTAGAACAAGATTCCTAAAAAATTGAAAGGGTACAATGAATATGAAGATATCTCGATTCATATGCTGGACGTAGGATATGATTCATGGACGAAAGAAGAATTTGAAGAAAATTTGGAACATTTCATTGAGATGTACAAACTCAAAAACAATGAATGGTTACTTGGCTTGTTTGATGAAAGGAAAAGATGGGTGCCTACATTTGTAAAGGATATATTTTGGGCAGGAATTATAAGTACACAACGGAGTGAAGGTATGAATTCATTCTTTGATGGTTATATCAACTCAAAGACTACCTTAAAACAATTTGTGTAGCAATATGAAAATGCTTTGGCAAAAAGGGTGGAGAAAGAAAATGAGGCAGATTCTAGTTCATTGAACTCCTACATCCCATTCTTCACTCAATATGAGTTAGAGGAACAATTTCAAAGGGCTTACACTCGTGCCAAATTTAAGGAGGTCCAAAATGAGTTGGTTGGGATGATTTACTGTAACTTGAATTTAAGTAAGGCAGGTGATGGTTTTTCCAAATATGAAGTACGGGAGGATGTGTTGTGTGGAAAAAATAAAAAGCGGGTAATTTTCAAAGTTTGTTTTAAGGATAACGGTAGTGAAGTTAACTGTAATTGTCGCTTGTTTGAGCCTCGGGGTATACTGTTCAAGCATTGTATTATGGTGTTTTTGGAAAAGGGGATTGATCGGTTACCTGGAAAGTATATCTTGAAAAGATGGAGCAAAATTGTAAAAAGATGTCACACTAAAGAACGAATTAACTATGACAAATCAGCTACCAAACCTGAAGGACGCCGTTATGACAACATGTGCAATGAGTTTTTCGAGCTTGCGGAGTTCGCTCAAGATTCAGAGGAAAGGTATGAGAAAGTGTTGGAAATTGTATGAAGACTGAAAGGAGCGTTTAAGGAGGTTGAAGTGGTACGTGGAAGCATTGGTTCAATCTCATGTGAAAATGGAGGGCAAGAAATTTCTGAAGAGATCACAAATGTAGTTGATCCCTTGGTCGCGCGGAGGAAGGGACGACCACCAACTAAACGGAAGAAAGGCATGTTCGAAATTAAACGGAAAAAAGGAGGGGGAGAAAAGAAGAAAATAACAAGTGCTGAGAAAATTTTAGAGGAGGTAACAACTTAAATTTAGTTATTAATGTGATAAATAAATCTTATTGCATGGCGTGCGACCCAAGATTATTTGCACCCAAATGTCACTACTACAATAATAGATATGCGTCACATTAAGGAGATTCACAAAAATCACGCTTTTCATTGAAAGCGTGATAAAAGTGGTGCTTAAAATTTTTTATCTCAGTTTAAGTCCAAAATTGAGATAAAAAGTGGGTTTTAGCATAAAATAAAAGACCTCGCTCTTGCGGTGAGATAAAAGAAAAATAACCTCACCCTTGCGGCGTGATAAAAGATTTTAGAGCAGAAAAAAATGAGATAAAAGATCTCGCTTTTGTGGTGAGATAAACGAGAAAAGATCTTACCCTTGTGGCATGATAAAAAAAGAGAAAAGATCTCACCCTTGTGGAGTGATAAAAGATTTTATGGCGAAAAAGAATGAGATAAAAGATCTCGCTCTTGTGGCGAGATAAAAGATCTCGCTCTTGTGGCGAGATAAAAGAGAAAAGACCTCACTCTTATAGCGTGATAAAAAACTTTAGCGCGAAAAAAAGTGAAATAAATGATCTCACTCTTGCGGCAAGATCAAAAGTCTACCCATTTAGGCGCTGTCTGAATTTTCACGTGGGTGGGCTAGTACTCATTTAGGCAGACATTGAAAAGTTATGCGAAAAAAACGATGTTGTTTAAGAACCTTGAAAAGTTCTTTTTTTTTCTTTTTTACAAAAGTTAAGAAAATAAGCCCTAATAACACTCATCCCAAAAAATCTTTACGTTTCATCTTCATCTTCACGCCCAGAAAGATCAAGAGAGAGAGAGAGAGAGAGAGAGAGAGAGAAGGCAAATCCCACAACTGAGTTCCACTAGTGCCCAATTTTTTCTTTGATGACGGGCGGACTGTTTTACTAGTGCCCTATTTTCACGTGGGCGAGCTATGATCTTTATGGTTTATTGTAGTAGTGAAATTTAGTTACTTCGGATGTCTTCCAAGTATACATTTGACACATTAGATAAAAAGGCAATTATATTATTATGGTTTAGCCTTGTCAGAAAAGGATTAAAATCCAATTGGGCAGCTAGCATTGAAATTAAAATTCAATATAAACACAAAATTCATGTGAAATGGTTATAGTTTATAAAAAAAGTCTAAAGTTTGTCTATAACGTTACAATCTGCAGGTTGTGATAATTTTCATAAAAATATAAAGCACACACTATAACAAAAAAACACTATTGTCTACTAAATTTATTAGCTAAAACTAAATTTTGCCCCAAGAAAATTCTCTTGTGACCAACAACTAATTTTGATTGGCAAAAAATCTGTTGCCATATTTTAAAATATTTTAAAATAATATTTATATATGTATTTTTATATATTTTAATATTATGTTAATTGCATTTCAAAAAATTAAGCAAATTTTAAGGGAAAAAAAAGTTTTCTCAATTTAAGAAGTAAGTAAAAAAAAATTTTTTCTCACATCCAGCAAACCCATAAAAGAGAAACGATCACGCCCAAGAAAAACAATCACAGCTTATAACAGTGACAAAAGAGAAATGATCACGCCTTATAGCCGTGATTGAACTTCATAATGTCATTTGTAGGACTACTCTACCCAACAATCTCAACATATCGGTGGGATGAGTCCATTTGAGTCAAATATTTCCCAAAGCTTTCATCCGTACCAGTCAAGTTCGCTCGTACAAGGTAATTCTTCATTCCAACCGAATATGCCTCAAGGAGGATTTTTTCCATGTCAGCCCAGTATACATCAAGCCATGCAACCATTTCAGATGTTTCTCTTTTATGTTTTCCTCTATGATATACTTACTCCAACATACTTGATGGTATTTAATTTGTGCTTGTTATTTTGATTAGGGTCAATCCAGTTCTCTCTATCTTGGACGACAAGCGTTCAAGGATTCACCAATATGCTAAACACCACACGACCCCCTGAAGTTCAAAGAACTCCAAGATTCTATGATGGTTGAAGTTCAAGATGCTAGATACCCCTTTTTTTGCATGTTTTCTGGTTACCACTCCTAAGATGGAGGAAGTTCAAAATGAGAATGTTATCTTTTGTTTTTTGGGACTTTTAGTTTGTTGTGGCATCTAGAAATAGCACTTTTTTGCAATCTTACATGCCTTTTGTTGGCAACACATGTAGAACAATTTCTATGGGAAGATGAATCGTTGTGCCTTGCCATTCTACTTTGATTATGTTGTGCCATGTCATTTCTACAACACATGTAGAGCAATTCATGTCAAAGGACCAAAGGGCTCAGGCTCTCAATTCAGCTCCATTTCCATCCATCCCCTCTCTCTCACTTTATCAAACTCCCTGACTTCATTGGAGAGTTGTTTTAAGGGAACTTAAATATTCATTATTTAATCAGTTCATTTATATGTCCTTTTCTTTTCTTTTCTTTTCTTTTTTTTACCAATCTATCTATCTATATCATCTATCTATCTATACGCTCTATCTATATCTCTATCTATCCATCCATATCTATATACTATTGAAATGTGTCTGAGCCCCACAAGCTTTTAAATTCTCGTTCCTAATTTTCGTTCCTAATTTTTGGACTTTTCGCCTATTTTTTTGTTTATAAAAAGAGAGAAAAAAAGAGAGAGAGAAATGTGGGGGAGTGGGAGAGAGAGGAGGGAAGGGGGCGGAAACATGGGAGAGTGAGGAAGAGGGAAAAAATTATTCTATGCCACTAGGCACCGTCATTTGTTACTTCAAATTCATTTTTCATTACACGTTTTTTTAACTAGCGTTTCCGTGGTGTGTTAATATATTAATCAATAGGGGGTCTAGAGGCTGTCCATAGCAATGAACCCCAAATTTGCCTCCCGTGGGACTCGAACGTCTGCCCCCACAGTGCAGGGAGGATGAGACAACCAACTTCACTAGGAATTTAAATGTTCGATTTGGGAAGTTTAAAGAATATGAGCTATTCAAGATAGGCTCGTGTGGGCACGCTACCTGGAAATTTTGCTTGTGAAATTGGGCGCGGCCCTTTTTGTTTGGAAAAGCGCGGCGAAACGCCTCGATTCAGAGTTGCCACTCGGGTTTTAGCGGTGAGAACACCCAAGGAACCGAACTCGAAAAAAACGTTTGCCACGTTTGTTTGATTTGAAAAAGGCTTGTAGACTGGTCCGTCGTCACCTTCGATATCTGAGGTTCAGGAGCCAGGTTACGAGAAGGGAAGGGTTTTATGGCACCCCCTCTCGCCCAATCCGGAGATTGGTCTCTACTCGGGCATTTTGTAAAGACGTTTGCATTTTTCTCTCATTTGATCATCTTTTAGCCAGTTAGGGCGGGGGAGCAGTTAATGGGGATTAAAATTGTGACAAGTTGCAGTCATGTGACAAAATGTTTATGGATGATTTGATTGCTATGCTAACATAGATTGAGAACAAGCACTGAGCAAACTGGACAAATTGCAGTACGCTGCCCCGCAGGGGCATGAGCAAGTTCTACCAGCATGCACTGGTCGAGCCACTGCATGATGGTTGGACCTGCGCACGCCACATTAAAACTGGCGTACTCCACTTATCTGGTTTCACAGTCTTTGTTTGCAACCCTCTGGGCTCTAGAAAAGGACCAGCGCACACCCAGGACAAACCATGCAGTTAAACAAGCAGGATATATATATTTACAGACAGATGAAATGGCTTGAAGCCATAAAAATAGACAGAAAACCCCCTAAACAGAGTGGGGACATGTGGCAGGCCAAGATCACACTAAGATGCAAGGGCCAGCCACTGGGTCGTGGGACAACTGCCGTACGCCAGTCATACGATGCCGTACGCAGGTGTGACCATTATCCAGTGCATGGCTTTGCATTCATCTGGGCTCTGGAACATGACCAGAAGGATCCCAGAGGACCTTTAAACAGATAAAGAATAAGCAATAACCACTATATCTAAACAGTTCTAAACATACAGAAAGTAGTAAACTGGTTATTTAGCATACAAGGGTGATTGACAGAAAGTTAAAATGATGGGAATGGTGATCCATGATCCCCACGCCAGTAGTGCTCGTTCTGCCATTACTGGCGTATGGCATAGGAGTACTGGCGTGCGCCATGTTCCATCTCATACGATTGTTATATAATACCATTTTAAGGCCAGGACTGGTATTGTTTACCGGCCTGGGCCTTACTGGTTCCCCTCAGGGGTCGAAAACAGTAAAGAACATAAAGGTGGTATACCTTTTTATGTTGAGGTTTGAACGAGGTATTGAGCTTATGGGTTGAAAATGGAGGCTTAGAAGGTGGTTGTATGTCAGCAGGATGTATGGAGGTGGGTTGCTTTCCTTTTTCTTTCAATGGAAGGAGAGAAATAGAGAGGAAGAAGAGAGGAGAAGAAAACTTTTTGCTTCTTAATGAGGCTAACCCCTTGCAAATGAATGCAAGGGGGGTATTTATAGGGGAGAGAGACTGAGATCAGTCTGGTGCTAAGGCCTGTTTGGCTGGCTTGGGTCAAGAAGAGGGCCTTCCCATGCATTAAATGCATGGGACTAGTTGATGGAGGGGTGTAGGAGAGAGGGGGAACGGGCCTGGCCAATATAATCATCAGGGGCTACTGTGGCCGACGTCAGGGTGGCACAAAAGTCTCGTCCATGTGGCTGAATAAAGTTGATTTGACTGGGCTTGACCGGCGTGCGCCACATATGGACCGGCGTGCGCCAGTAATAGCTGAGTCAACGGTCGATGACTGACACGTGGCAGCTAACTGGCGTACGCCTCCAATACACTGCGTATGCCAGTTGAGTTTTGCTGGGGCTGTTTGGCTCTGGTTTGAAGGGTTTGAAAGGGGTTTGAGAGAGGTTAGGGACGCTCAAAGCTCAAACACAACATTATCCTTAGACTGTTCTCAACCAAAATTATCATTGGGGTAATAAAAGATCGACAAATAACGTTATCTGGATAGTCCAAAATGGGGTGTCTACAGCTCGTGATTTGCTTGATTAAAATTCGTTTGAGATTGATTCGCCTCATGACCAAGTCAATCTTAAATATATTTCTAAAACTTATTAAATTTTCAAGGCAAATTTAAACAATCTATTGATTTATCAGCCCTACTTTCTATAGGTGAAAAATTACACACAGGTTACATGAATCAAAAGTTGGACTTTCATATACCTTCACTTACTAAACAAAAGAAAGTGCATTCATCAAGTAGAAAAATTTGGAAATCAGTAACTTTTTAAAAGAGTAATACGCAATAGCAGTCATCATAAAAGAGATTTTGATAGCATGCAAGGGAGAACGATGAACAAATGTGCCCACACTATCGTCTTATATATATATGTCATAAATTAATTTAGTGATTAAAATTATACCTGTTCGTCTTCCCAAGCGACATTTTTAAAAAATCTAAAACCTGCACATCAGCCTAGGCTAGATTTGGTTATATGGATTAGCTGCAATTGGGAATTTACTCACCTTCACTGGCTTTTAGGTCCTGGTCAGTTTTAAGGGATGATGGCTGACCTTCATCTCCTCAGTCAACCACATACGGCTCTAGTTTTCCTTTGCTTTGTTGTATTCTCTTTGTAGAAAGTCTTGCTTATTTGTAGATGGTTGGCACGAAAAAGTACTCTGCAGAGAGGATACATTGACGAAGAAATTTTATCTTTTTTTCCCCATTATCATGCCAAAATAGGCCCTACTAGCAGGCTGCTAAGTGGTAACTTTGAAATTCATACTCTCGCTCATCGAAGTAGGCATTATAGACAATGAAATATCTTCTCATTCAGAAATATCACCGAAACATAACGAAGGGCAGATGATAGATTTGGCGCATAATGGTTATCTACGGAACCTACTATGTTCAAAGCAATTCAAATAGCTTTACGGTAATCTCAAAAAATGCAGTGTGTATGTTTATATGTACACAGACACATCGTTTTGCCATAGTAAGGAATAACCAGTCTACAACCAAAGCATCCTGTTGTTTGTACCATAACTAAGACTTCCATTTTTACCCGTCGATCAGGCGACACGTGGCAAGGGTAAATATGGGCAAGTAGAAGAATAGAATGGACTCACCTTAATAAATTTAGAATGGAAGTGAATCGATGGTGAAACTATAAAAAGTCTTGTCCATCGATTGGCCTACATGTGGCGTATTCCTATGACCTTTTGGTCCGTCGATCAGGTGACAGGTGTCAAAAGGAATTAGATCCCATGATTCCACGATTAAAGAGGATGTTAACCGCAATTAACAAAACAATCTTCCCAACGTGGGCATGATCGGCAGTTAGAGAAGTTTCTTCAGCAGAATTCGAGGGAGTTTTCAACTGTTACTTTTGTAGGGAGGTATTCCCGAACAGGCCCAAGAAGCGCCCGAGCACGATGTCAAGAAAAGGTCAACGCGTTATGGACCAGTGACATGAGAAGTCATTGGTCCAGAGAGGTTGTACGACTCTCAAGTTCAGTAAAACATGAGAAGTTATTGAATCAATTAAAAAGAAAGTGACACGTGAAGCCACTGTTCAAGTACCTTGCTCGGCTACGAGAAAGCCGAACAGGAGGAGAACTCCTAAAGAAAGAAATGGTCCAAATAATTGATAAAGGACCAGTTACATGAGAAGTAACTGGTCCAGGCCCTCTGTTCGGCCATGAGATGGCCGAACAAGGAAAGAAGTCCTATCAGATGTTGGAATAGAGGGAACATTCTGGAAGAGTCCAGAAACAGTGGTATTCCGTTAAGAAATGAGATCCCGAGGATGTAGGATCTCGAAAAGATACCTAACAGGAATGGGATGTTCGGCTAGTTATGGAAAAGAGTCCTAAAAGGACTAAGGTAGCTAACTGGTAAAGGAAACGAGAATCCTTGATATCCTAGGCTTCCTTTACGAGATAGGAATCCTAGGGCGACAGGGATGCTTGGGCAGCAAGCATCTATGAATCTATAAATACGAGGTAAACTCAGAGGAAAGAGGTACGCAATACACTGCATTCTTATTGCTTTCCTACTGATAATTAGGGTTTAATTGCTAGTACGTGATACTAACTTTGGCATTGGAGGGCCTTTGCCACAAGAGGCAAAGGTGCACTCACCCCCTGTCTATTTTGCAGATTAGGGTTCAGACAACGAATTAGGGTTCCGGTGAAGAGGCACGAATAAGCCGTTACAATCCAGTGCTGTTTAAAGCACTAATTGAATTTCTCCACCTACAATTGGCGCCGTCTATGGGAAATGAAAGAGTTTCCTTTGAAATACGACCATGGTGGAAGTAGATCCAGCAACACCGCACGACCCAAAAGATGTGTTAGATGGAGGGAGGGATAAATCTCCACCTAGGGCTCTGAGAAAGCCCGAGGGTGGACACAGGAGGACCACGAGTAAGGGCCGCCCCTTTACCGTCCACGATAAAAATAGGGATGGAGAGACGGCTTCGAAATCCACGAGAAGGAATAGATCCCATAGAGGGGATGAATCTGTCGCGCACTCCAGAAGTGTGCACCGTAGCGAAGACGATCTTGATAAAAAAAGACAAGAAATTGAGGAGTATGCTCGTCTGATTAAAAAATGAGAACATGAGATTAGAGAACTGGAGAGAATCAGGGATCATCCGGAGGACTCCGGACTGTCTCAAAGAAATTCCAGAGGCAGTGGGTATGCTATGGTACAATTCAGAAAAGCTCCTTCACGAGGAAAAAGGAGCAGGAGCAGAAGTCCAACCCCAAGGCGACGTAAAATTTCTCCACGAAAAGAGAGGAGCAAGACTCGAACGCCGGAAAGAAGAAGGGATTCTCCAAAAAAGAGGAGAAGCAGAGGTCGAAGCTCTACCCCTGAGGAGGAAGGGAGTAGGAAACATCATAGGGACAGGTACGAAAGACCTGATTCCGATTGGGAAAGAGCTAGACCCAACGAAAAGAAAGGGCCAAAGGATGAAACCATGACTGCACGAGAAGTAGCACGGAAAGCACTCAAGAATATAGCATCCTCCCCTTTTGCAAGAAAGTTACAGGAGGCTAAATTGCCGACCAGAGTGAAACACGGAACGTTCATCCTCTACGAGACAGATGCTGATCCCGTGGCACATATACAGCATTACCAGCAGGCAATGTTTATGCATGAAGGAGATGATGCAATTATGTGCAAGATGTTCCCGTCAAGCTTAGGGAAGGTAGCCTTGTCTTGGTTTCATAGATTGAGTTCACGTTCCATCCGAACATGGGTGCAGTTGGCCGAGGAGTTTACTGCACGGTTTTTGAAGAGCAGAAAAGCTCCAAAAACTTTTGAGAGTCTTTCCTTTATGAAGCAAGGCGAGGACGAGCCGATCAGGACATATGCAAAGAAATATTGGGAAACCTTTAACGAAATTGAAGGTTGTAACGAGGAATATGCCATTGCCACGTTCAAAACAGGTTTGCTTGTTCGGGGGGGGGCTGCGTAAGTCCTTAAACATGAGCCCAGTGCAGACATTGGCAAAGCTAATGGAGCGAATAGAGCAGCACGCCAGAAACGAGGATGATATTCTTCGGGAAGATGGCAAGATGGCCGCTGAGCAAGTAAAGGGGCCCATAAAGAAAGTAGAAAAGCCAGAGCCTAAAACCTATCGTGAAAGGAAGGATTATGGGCAAGCAAAGAAAGAGCCGTACAAGGACAAACAAGTGCCGGATCCCAAATCGTTCTTTTTAATAAATACGGTCTGGAAAGAGCCCATCTACAGGATTCTTTATCGAATAAAGAATTAACCTTATTTCAAATGGCCTCCAACTTTAGGTGGGAATAAAGATGCAAAACGTGCTACGAATCAGCACTGCAGCTACCATAAGGATTGGGGCCATATGACTGAGGATTGTGAAATGTTTAAACGGCACCTTGATGATTTGGTCTCACGAGGTTATCTCAAAGAATTTATCTAAGAAGATTCCAAGGATAAAGACAAGGCAATGGAGTTGGATTACGAACAGAATCCAAAGGGAGTAATCCATATGATACATGGATTAGCCGAACTTTATACGAGGAATGAGGTGAGATTGCTTCAGAGACAAATGAAACATGACCAACATGTGATGCAGTTGGGAAAGAAAAGAGGGCGCAATGACGAAGCATGAAACGAGGGCATGGTCTTCACAGATAAAGATCTGGGAGGAGTCCAGATACCACACAATGATGCTTTAGTCATAACCCTACGAGTGGGGAGTATGACATGGAAAGAATCCTGGTGGATTCAGGGAGTTGCACTAAAGTGCTGTATTACGATGCATTCAAGAAATTGGGACTAACTCAAGAAGATTTGGTACAATCAGCAACCCCTTTGATCGGATTTGGAGCAAGAGCAGTTTGGCCGTTAGGAAAGGTAACTTTACCTGTTCAGGCTGGAACAGTAGTACTACGAACTGACTTCCTGGTAGTGGATGTACCGTCTTCCTATAACGTGATTATACGAAAAACATGGTTACACAAGATGAGGGCAGTCTCTTCTACTTTCCATCAGATGGTAAAGTTTCCAGGATCCAATGGGATTGAACAGATCAAGGGTAACCAAAAGGTAGCTCAACAATGTTTGGTATCCATCATAAAAAGAATCCATAATGCCCACCATGTCAATACTGTGGAAATTCCGGATCAGCCGACCATTGAGGATATCGAAAAAGACCCAACCGAGAGGGTAGTTGAAGATTTGAAGAAAACAAAAATCAACGACACTGATCCAGATAGGTATTTCCTGATTGGGGAATCATTGCCAGTAGAGGAGGAGAATGAATTGATAAGTTTCTTAAAAACTTATGTCGATGTATTTGCCTGGACACCAGAAGAAATGCCTGGGGTAAGTGCAGACGTTATCTGCCATCATTTGAATATAGATCCACAGCATAAGCCGGTCATTCAAAAGAAAAGAAGGGCAGCCGTACAGCACGTTGACGCTGTAATTGAAGAAGTAGACCATTTGTTGGAAGCCAAAGTAATAAGGGAAGTTTATTATCCAGAATGGATATCAAATACTGTTGTCGTCAAGAAAAAGAATGGAAAATGGCGTGTATGTGTAGACTTCACAAATTTAAACAAGGCGTGCCCAAAGGATAGTTTTCCTCTTCCAAGAATTGACCAGTTGGTTGATGCAACAACAGGATACGGACGGATGAGTTTTCTCGATGCATATCGAGGATATCATCAAATTGCCATGTTCGGGCCAGATCAGGAGAAGACTTCTTTTATTACACCACGTGGTTTGTACTGTTACAATGTCATGCCCTTTGGATTGAAGAATGCAGGGGCAACATATCAGAGATTGGCAACCATCATGTTCAGAAAGTTGCTCGGCAAAACTATGGAGGTTTACATAGATGACATGGTGGTGAAAAGTAAAAATGGGCAAGGCCATATAGCATATTTGAAGGAGGCTTTTGAAATCTTGAGGAAATACAAGTTAAAACTCAACACCTCGAAGTGTGCGTTTGGAGTCGGTTCTGGAAAGTTTTTGGGTCATCTTGTGACCTTAAGGGGGATAGAGGCGAATTTCGACCAAATGAAGGCCTTACAGAATCTGTAGAGTCCTCAGACAACGAAAGAAGTCCAATGGTTGACTGGGATGGCAGCGGCTGTTAATCGATTTATTAGCCGGTCAAGTGACAAGTGCAGACCTTTCTTTCAGCTGTTAAAGAAATGGGAAGGATTCAAATGGGGAGCAGAATGTGAACAAGCCTTCCAGGATCTGAAGGGATATTTGGCCTCTCCTCCCCTTCTTTCGACCCCAGAACCAGGTGAGTCCCTAATTTTGTACTTAGCTGTTTCTGAGCATGCTGTGAGTGCAGTCCTTTTGAGAAATAAGGGATCCGAGCAAATCCCTGTTTATTATGTGAGCAAAACGTTGTTAGATGCGGAAACAAGATATTTGCCCCTCGAAAAATTAGTTCTGGCACTAAGAACAGCAACCAAAAAATTGCCACATTATTTTCAGAGCCATAAAGTTGTGGTTTACACTGAGTTCCCATTGAAATCACTGCTACGAAAAGCAGACTTCTCGGGAAGGATCTCAACTTGATCCGTTGAGTTGAGCCAATATGACATCGATTATCAGCCGGGCACAGCGATTAAAGGCCAGGTGTTGGCAGATTTTGTGGCAGAATTCTCACCCACGGTTGCACCTTTGCCTCCTACGAGAAAGGAGTGTGAAGCAAAGTCACTTGTAACGAAGAAACAGGCATTAGCTGAACAAGATCCCCTGGAATGGAAGCTGTATGTTGATGGGTCAGCCTGCAACACCGGATCAGGGATCGGGGTATTGCTTTTACCCCCTGAAGGATCAATGTTGGAATTATCTGTTCGGCTTGGATTCAATGCATCAAATAACATGGCAGAGTACGAGGCACTTTTAGCTAGTTTGAGAAGTGCAAAAACCTTAAAGGCAGAACGTGTTAGGGTATACTGTGATTCACAATTTGTAGTCCATCAGCTGTCCAGGCAATACGAAGCCCGGAGCGAGAAGATGGCGGCCTATGTACAGGCAACCAGGGATCTGCTCGATACTTTCGAAAGAGTGTATATTGAGCAGATAAGTTCTGGGAAGAATGCTCATGCAGATTCATTAGCATGGTTAGCCGTAGCTGTACCAACTGAGTTTAAAAGAAAGATAGCCGTAGAGTATCTAACTGAGCCGAGCATTGGGAGAAGCGTGGAGATGGTCTTGGACGTGAACCAAGGACCAAGTTGGATGGACCCAATTGTTAAGTTTTTACGAGATGAAAAACTCCCTTCAGATAAAAAGGAGGCTCACAAAATTAGGACCAAATCTGCTCGATTCTGGTTATCACCTGAGGGAAAATTGTACAGGAAATCTTTTACAGGACCCTATTTGCTTTGCGTACATCCTGAATTGGTGCAGAAGTTCCTCCATGAAATTCACGAAGGAACATATGGAAGCCATGCTGGGGGCATGTCCAGAGCCCACCGAGCAATCACCCAAGGATATTGGTGGCCGTACATGCAAGAAGATGCTAAGGTATATGTAAAGATTTGTGAAAAGTGTCAGAAGTTTTCACCAATGATTCAAACACCAGCCGAGGATTTGGTGCCTTTGACAAGTCCCTGGCCGTTTGCTCAATGGGGAATGGACATTGTGGGTCCATTACACAAAGCAACTGGGAACCGAAAATTCCTACTAGTTGCAACAGATTATTTCACTAAGTGGATTAAGGCAGAACTATTAGCCAAGATCACTGAACCTATGATAGAAAGGTTCGTGTGGAAAAGCATCATCACTCGCTTTGGGGTCCCTTATTCGTTGATTACAAACAATGGGTCACAGTTTCAGAAGAAGTTCAAAACTTTCTGTGCCCAGTATGGGATAAGAAATTACTACTCGACTCCAGCCTACCCTCAAAGCTACGGGCAAGCAGAAGCTTCAAACAAAACAATTCTTGATGGGATTAAAAAGCGTTTGGATAAAGCAAAGGGGAAATGGCCTGATGAATTGCCATTGGTACTTTGGGCATATCGAACAACGCCTAGGAGGTCTACGGGAGAGACCCCCTATTCATTAGCATATGGAACAGAGGCTGTTATTCCATTGGAAATAGGTCTACCGACCAACAGGACCACTTTAGTTGACAGTGGAGGCAATGATAGAGCCTTGGAGATTGAATTAGACCTTGCCGAGGAACGAAAAGAACGAGCCCTGGTGCACTTGGCCTCATACCAGGAGCAATTGATCAAGAGCTACAACAAACATGTACATCCACGAGAGTTTGGTGTTGGGGACCTTGTGCTACGAAAGGTGCTCGGCAATACTAAAGTGGCTAATGAGGGAAAGTTAAGGGCCAATTGGGAAGGCCCATATCGAGTTACTGAGATTGTGGGCATTAGGGCATATCGATTGACAGACCTGGATGGGAACCCGGTGCCAAGACCTTGGAATGTCCACAACTTGAGAAAGTTCTTTATATGAATATGTTTGAGCATATTTTTATATTTCTTTATGCACATCGTGATTGTGTGAGAGTTACGAATAAAACTCTCTTGTGTTTTTAGTTGCAAGGGGTACGCGTAACGCCCCCTTGCGTTTTTTCATATTCCAATAAAATGTTTTTTTATTCTGGGTTCTATAAATATGAAGTCTGCCACTTTTTTTTCAAACATCCTTCATATTGGGGAGCAGGGCATGGTCCCATATGATTCTATGTTTTTCTTTGCTTTCTTTACATATGAGATATGTAAATTGCAGTATGAATAAACTGAAACCAAGCACCAAGGTTATACGAATATATAGCTGAACTACTTTACAGTACGAGTAAACTTAGGCATATATCCAAGCATAACTGTTCCAGTACGATCAAACTTGGAAAGCATACGAATACATGCATAAGTACGAGAAACTTAAACAAACGTCTGCATACGAATACATGCGTAAAAGTATGAGAGACTTACATAAGTACTAAATACTTAAACGTTTCTCACACAGTATTCCAATACTACAAACACCCATGTTAACACCAAGCTTGTGCCATGAAGGAAACAAATCCAAAAACAGGTGGCAAAAACAGAATGAAGATTGAACTCATTCGTCTTCAGTGAGATCTTGAACAGTTGTAGGAGCAGTTGTAAGAGCTGCTGGTGCAGTCAAGTCTTCTGTGGCATGTTCACCACCAGGCTGACCACCACTGACTTCCTTTTGGACAGGGTTGGTCGTGTCTTCACCTGGTTCACCACCATTAACCGGTTGCTCAGACGTGTGTACCACCTGCTCCTCATCTTCCTCCTCTGTAACATCTTCCTCATGACCAGCAGCAGCACTTGGTAATTCGATGTTGGTCCAGAGGGGAGAGGACTCAGGAATCTCAGCTTTTGTAAGACAAGCTGTCCAGGATGCCACCCAAATTTGATCTTGTATCCCAGGCATCTGGTTCGTATAGCTTTCCGTAGCAACTTTGATTCCTTCATTGTACCCCTTTTCAAAAGCAGCTTTGGCTTCATTCTGGCTCGCCTCTAGCTTTTTCAAAGTTTGCTTTAGATTGTCCTCAGCCCCCTTTAGTTGTCCTTTAAGTCCATCAGCTACCCCCAGGGCTTGGTTTCTTTCTCTCTCAAGCCTAATGATGGTACGTTGAAGCTTGGTGTTCTCACTGACGAGTTTGGCGTGTTGGGGCTCGGATTGACTGAGCTTTTGAGCCATGGCCACCATTTTTTGCATCACCTGGAACGTACAAAACAGATAAACATAGATACCAAACGATATGGTATGATGTGGTTTTTAAAGGGATAATTTACCTTGGCATTATGGGATATAAAAGAGCTCAGGAGATTGTCTGGAGACATTGCAACTTCTTTTTGCATATATCCAGGCAACAAGAAGGCCTGGGATAATGCAAGTGCAGTCCCTTCAATCTCAACAGTGTCCTGAGCAGTGATAGCTCGGTTCCCATGAGAGAAAGAGTGAGCCCATGCAGGAGCAGGAGATGAGGAGGATGGTGGAGTTCTTTCCTGAGTTTCCTCCACCCGTTGACGTTTTTCTCGATGAAGGGCTTCGATTTCCTCTGGAGAAAATCCTGGGGGAGCATCGGTTTGAGTCTGGGTACGACGACCACGACCTTGAACACCTTGGCCCCGACCAATGCCACGACCTCGACCGGGAATGGTGAGAAGGCTTCCTAAATCAATTGGCCGGTTCATCTCTGGAGGTGAGGGGGTGTAACCACTGGAAGAAGAGCTGGATGTGGAACTAAAAGCTTCCTCAGCAAGAGGGATTGGTTCTTCAGAAATTGGAGGTGTCCGAGAACGCCTCTCTTCTTGTTCGGGGACTGGTCTTGAAGGACCAGCAATAACGGGATTGTCAGCTGCTCGGGTTCGCCGATCAATAAACCCACCGTACGAAGCTTTATAGCTGAGTAGTACTTGAGCTGCTCTTGCTCGGCCTGCAAGGTAGGTCCCTTCACCGTTGAATGCAAGTGCTTGTCTGATATCTGCTACGTGAACTTGAGGGGTTATGATATTATATCCACGATTGATGTTTGATGCTGAAAAATAACAAAGCACAAATAAATAAGAAGCATGAAAAAGCTTTTCTTTTGAAAAAGACAAACGTATAAAATAGGAGGAAAGAACTAACGTGGGCTCCCGAAAACGTGAGGAGCATGAAAACCAATCAATTGGCCGTCCTCATCCCTGGGTTCGAAGTTGCCCGTAACGATCAGAAAGTCGTCGTCATCCCCTCGAGCAGAGTCAGGGAGTTCGAGAACAAGCTTCTTTCTAGAATCCCTACTTTTTAAATAGTAAGTAAGGGCATCCCCGGTTCTGGAAATACTGTATAAGTGGTGAATATCATACAAGCCTAGAGAGGTCCCTAACATTTGATTTTGGGCATTTATACCCATAACTACTCGGAAGAAATTAGCAGAAACCTGCATTGGGGAAAGCCTATAGTATGCTAGGACTTGGCGAAGCAGAGGAGCCAAGGGAAACCTAACCCCGCCCTCAACGACGGCTACCACTGGAATGTGAAGAGTGTCGAAATCGAAACTTTCACGAATGGCGTCCTCAGGGGCCAAAACAGTGGCTACGTTGTCAGGAATCTCATAACGAGATCTGAAACTTGCCATGGTTTGAGGCGTATTACAGTACCTCCGAAATCTTCCCATTACCAGAAAGGTTTTTTGGTTCTTTGAAGTATAGAGAAAAGGGGACGATGAAACCCTAAAAGTGATTATAAAACAATCCACCAGAGAAATGGAGCAGTAAGAAGAAGAATTGTTACTTACGAAATTAGTCGATTGAATCCCTAAGAGCAGAAAGGGGGAGGCCTTGAGATGATGAACAGTGCTTCAATGGCGGGTAAAAGCTTGAACCTTCTTTTTCTGCAGAGGGAGTCTAAGAGAGAGATTGGGGTTTTGAAAATGGGACGAAAACCCGAAAATAACCTAAAAAGTGGGGTGGCCTACGTGAAACGTCACCCCAGACGCCGTTTGAGTGTTCCGTTCCCCAAAACATGTCTGTCCGCATTTAATATGAGCAATATAATGATCGACACGTGTAAAGATTAGGACTAAAAGCCTGTGATGGCCTAACGAAAAGATGTTTTTGTCATGGTAAAATGATGACAAGTTGCACCAATATATAAGGTGTAGGAGCAGAATGAATTTGCTCGGTAAAGGAGCTTTACTCGTCATCTGAGTAAAGGATAACGAGTAAGGCTGGGGAGCAATTATAGGGAGGTATTTCCGAACAGGCCCAAGAAGCGCCCGAGCACAATGTCAAGAAAAGGTCAACGCGTTATGGACCAGTGAAATGAGAAGTCATTGGTCCAGAGAGGTTGTACGACTCTCAAGTTCAGTAAAACATGAGAAGTTATTGGATCAATTAAAAGGAAAGTGACACGTGAAGCCATTGTTCAAGTACCTTGCTCGGCTACGAGAAAGCCGAACAGGAGGAGAACTCCTAAAGAAAGAAATGGTCCAAATAATTGATAAAGGACCAGTTACATGAGAAGTAACTGTTTCAGGCCCTCTGTTCGGCCATGAGATGGCCGAACAAGGAAAGAAGTCCTATCAGATGTTGAAATAGAGGGAACATTCTTGAAGAGTTCAAAAACAGTGGTATTCCATTAAGGAATGAGATCCCGAGGATGTATGATCTCGAAAAGATACCTAACAGGAATGGGATGTTCGGCTAGTTATGGAAAAGAGTCCTAAAAGGACTAAGGTAGCTAACTGGTAAAGGAAACGAGAATCCTTGATATCCTAGGCTTCCTTTACGAGATAGGAATCCTAGGGCGACAGGGATGCTTGGGCAGCAAGCATCTATGAATCTATAAATACGAGGTAAACTCAGAGGAAAGAGGTACGCAATACACTGCATTCTTATTGCTTTCCTACTGATAATTAGGTTTAATTGCTAGTACGTGATACTAACTTTGGCATCGGAGGGCCTTTGCCATGAGAGGCAAAGGTGCACTCACCCCCTATCTATTTTGCAGATTAGGGTTCAGACAACGAATTAGGGTTCCGGTGAAGAGGCACAAATAAGCCGTTACAATCCAGTACTGTTTAAAGCACTAATTGAATTTCTCCACCTACAACTTTGGGGGGAAGATTTGAATTCAAATGTAGGGTGGCCTATTTAAGAACAAGTTAGTAGCAGTTTCAGGGACACACAAACAACGCCAATCAAGCCTTTATCTTTTCTTTTCTAGGAGTAGAGTTAACTTGTAATTGCTCACTCAATCATCTCGATTGATTGTTCTTCTACTTTGAGGGTTAATAAAGTCCATTTTGTTAATCTTCTTCCACACTTCATCCACTTCATTGTTTGTTTCCAAAGAAGTCCTGAAATACGGCAAGGAACCAAACTCCACTTTTCACACCCACATTCCAGCAAGCTTACGATACAATTTCCCGTCGATTCTCCGTCGTTTGGAAAGAAAACGAGAATTTTGGTAACAATTTTGGCGCTAGAAGGAGGGCTCATTACTAATTTGGAAGTAAGCAATGGCACCGAAGACTAGGAATCAATTGCCAACAGATGGTAACAATGACAACAATTCTGCCAATACTAATGGTGGAAGTGATGCAAATGGAATCAGTGCTGTGAATCCAGACCAGAAGAGTCCAGAAGGGGGCCAACCAAATGGTCTAGAGATCAAGTCATGTGACTTGATCCAAAAATTTGCAAGAGTTTTAAATGATCCAGAAAGTGAGGTAGCCAAAACTTTGATGGCTATGTTTAAGGCAGCGGTGGCACAAAATCAACCAACAGTGGAAGTCTCAGTTAACGTAAACGTTAACTCTGGACAGACCAGTGGATATACCAACCGTAGTACTGAAGTACCTTCTACACAGGTATTTGATAATCCAACTTTTTAAACTATTTTTACTGGTATGAATAGGGTTCCAAATAATATTAGCAATGGTCAAAATCAGAGCTTTTATCAAAGTATACCAACTACTGTCCCTATGGGAACAGAGAATGGAAATATTGGAAATAATGCCCATGGAGGGCAAAATATTTATGCAAATATTTTTAGGAATGATAACAGGAACATTCCAAGTATGGCTAATGGTGATCCAAATCTTTATGGGTACGATCCACCAAACATAAGAAGACAAGATTATCCATATGGGCATGATATTAGACCTGAAACCCTTGTTCCTCCAAATCAAACCGGAAGAATACAGGAGCCTTATTTAAGGGCTCAACTCACGAATATTATCCAAGATATGTATGGTCCTGGATTACAGAGAATTGAAAAACCTATGTTTAGAAAACCGTATCCAAACTGGGTTGATAATGTGCCTTTTCCAAGGCATTATAGAATTCCAGATTTAGTTCTTTTCAATGGAGAGGAAAATTAGTCAACTATAGAGCATGTTGGGAGATTTTGCCTGCAAATAGGTGAAGCAGATTTGGACGAGGCTCTAAAATTAAAGCTGTTTCTTCATTCTCTTACCAGAACTGCTTTTTTTTGGTTTATTAATTTGCCTCCAAATTTTGTTCATTCTTGGAGAGAAATGGAAGAACAGTTTCATACTCAGTTCTTTAGGCATGCACCAGAAATTTCAGCAGCAGACTTAGCTAAAATCAAACAAAAGCCTTCAGAGTCTGTTGAACAATATATGAACAGGTTCAAAAAGATTAGGAATCAGTGTCATTTTTACATTCCCGAGTCTGAAATAGTGAAGATAGCTCAGGAAGGGCTTGATTATGATTTTAAGAAACATTTTACTGGAACTGAATTCAGAGATTTGTTTGATTTTACTTCCAAAGCCATAGGATATGAGGCTATTCTTATGGAAGGGGAGTATAGGAAAAGTAAATCACTTGGTACATATTACCAAGATATATAAGGAGACGTAGAGATTGATGTTGCCCAAGTGATTGGAAAAGCACCAATTGTTTGTGACACCTTAACAAAGGCTGAGAAGCCTGTGAATATGCCTTCATCTCATCCAAACGGGAGAAATCAAGCAAATTTTAGACAATACTCATTTGATTTGTCCAAAGCTGATCAACTATTTGATGAACTAATTAATCAAAAGTTTTTAACTTTATCACCAGGGCATATGATTCCTCTTGAAAAGGATAGAAAGGGAAAAGATTACTGTAAGTGGCATAATTCTTTTCGACACAATATTAACAATTGTGTTACATTTCGAAATTGTGTGCAGGACCTGATCCAAAAGGGCCTGTTACAGTATGCTAAGGGAAATGAAGAAGTGATGGGTATTGACATTGATCCTTTTCCCTTGGTGGAAGTCAATATGGTGACTGCCAGATTGAAGAAAGGGAAAATGGCATCTCAAATTGAAAGAAGGATTCAAGAAACAGAAGAAATTATGGAAGGAGAAGAGGAAGTTCAAGTTGTAGGGGGATGAAAACAATTGACGCTTCGGATCAACTGGATTGCAACGGCTTATTCGTGCCTCTTCACCGGAACCCTAGCTCGACGTCTGAACCCTAATCTGCAAAATAGACAGGGGGTGAGTGCACCTTTGCCTCTCGTGGCAAAGGCCCTCCGATGCCTTTGTTAGTATCACGTACTAGAAAACTCAGCCCTAATTATCAGTAGGAAAGCAATAATAATGCAACGTATTGCGTACCTCTCACCTCTAGGTTTTCCTCATATTTATAGATTTATGGATGCTTGCTGTTCAAGCATCCTTATTGTCATAGGATTCCTAACTCGTATAGGAAACCCAGGATATCAAGGAGTCTCGTTTCCTTTATCAGTTTATGGAAAAGAGTCCTTTTAGGATTCTTTTCCTTTAAGAGCCGAACATCCCATACTCGTTGGGTATCTTTCTCAGATCCTATATTCTTGGGATCTTTATCCCTATATGAGACATGACTATTCTGGAATCTTCCAGAGTATTCTCTCTGCTCCTACTCTCGACTGGAGTTCCATCTTTGTTCGGCCGTCTCATAGCCGAACAGACGGCTTGGGCCAGTTACCTCACATGTAACTGGTTCTTGAGCCCGTACAACCTTCCTGGACCATTGACTTCTCATGTCACTGGTCCATATTGCCGAACACTTGTTTAGCATGATGACTATCCTGTCTATATTCAAACTATGGTCCCACGTACCATTTATTCGGATATCGATTGCATTGCTTTCAACCCGTGATCACTCGTATCACGTGCTAGGTTCTTTACATCATCTGTTCGGCTGTATCATAACCGAACAGTCTATTTATAGCCATGACTTCTCATATCACTGGTCCATATCGCTGTTCACCGAACTGCTCAGCGATAAGTCCAGTCGTATTTACCACGTGTTCCCAAACATCACGTGTTTGGTAACTAAATGTATCTGCTCGGGAATACCTCCCTACAATTGCTCCCCAGCTTCATGTATTTACCACTGTTCGGGGGTAATATATGACGCTTAGAAATAGAATTCTATCTAGACCAAACTCTTTTGATCCCGTGCAGTCATAATTTCAATACTTCATTGATGCCTTTTGGCGCCTATGTCATTATACCATTTCGGGGTAAACGACTCCACGTGGCACGTTTTCGTATGCCTAGCATTAACTTCGAACTGACGTTCTATGAAACGGCGTCAGAACGGTTTCGGCTTTCCGTTACTTTTTCCTGTAACGGTGTGAGAGGAGACGTTTCGTCTCCGTCTCTCACCTTTAAACCGCTGAAAGGGCTCTTTTTGGTTTTTTATCCAAAACATTCGAACTTTCAGTCCTAAGCTTTCTGCCATTGCTGCCGTCTGCAAATTCGATTGTACTCCAAGAAATCATCACGGTATCGTTGTAAGACTCTCGTTCTAACTCCATTTCTTCTGCTTAGGTTTTCATCTGAGATTTCATTCTCAGATTGTGGTCATTTCTAGGGTTTCAATCACGCCCATTCTTTCATTTACTTTTTCTTCGAGTATATCCATGGCGGATGAACATGATACCCCTCCTAGACCCAGTAAGTTTAGGAAATTCTGTGATACTCCCGCCGCAATGGCGACGTTTAGGTCTGAGTATAATATCCCTGATAATGTGGGGCTCGAACTCGCCCCTTTAGGAGCAGATAGGGATGGTGGCTCCTGGGATAGAATGTGCATCCCTATCGTAGCCATCGTCGAAGGTGGGGTCCGATTTCCTCTTCACCCACTACTCCGTCAGATCCTAAACTGGTATCGACTCACCCCCATGCAAGTATCAACAAATGTTTTTAGGCTGATAAATGGAGTAATTGCTTTAAATAGAATTCTAGGGACCCAGCTAGGGATCTGGGACATTCAGTGGTGGTACAGTATTGTACTAAACCCTGAATATAACACCTTTTATTTCAAAGTAAGAAGGGCAGAAAAGCGTCTCGTGCTCAACCTGCCGGATTCTGCTCGGGATCATGAGATTGACTTCTTATACGTTACTGGAGCTTTCGAGCCATTAGGAGAGGATGGTCAAGTGGTGGGACTCCACTGCCCCCACATATGGGGATACCCACGTAATACTCCTCTTTCAATAAGTTTGTAATATTTTTGTTTACCGCTTTCTCATAGCCTTTACATGTGTCTAATCTTGCTGTTACAATTGTGATCTGACAGCTGAAAACGCTAACTATCGTCCCAGACGCGTTCCGAGCAACATCTGAACAGAGGACATCAACAAGGTTCTAAAATATACAGGTGAACCTGGCACTTCTACAGCTGGTCGGGGTCGCAACGCAGAAGTTCTTCTGGGATACGACCCTTCATATAGAGGGGTTATAGACAGAAGGCTCGCTCATCCCAGCACCAGTACCGCTTCCACCTCCACTGCTTCCCAGCTTAGGAGTACCAGAGCTAACATTGGAGTGACAGTAGCCGGCCAACCGGGTGAAGTCCCAATTTCCGAAGGAATTCCTTTACCACGAATAAGAGTTCGAAGATCCTCACGGAGTCAGGCCTCCTCTCTACCATTACCCGAACAGCCAGCGCCCATCTGTGTTACCAGCCAATCCTCATCCTCAGGTTATTCTCTATCTCCTCCTATCTCGAGCACTATGACACGCCAGCCCATAAATCTCAGCTCCCTCGTCACCGTCTCTTCTCGGGGACGTGGGACTGGGCGGGTGGCCTCAACTGGAGCCCCTCCCCCACGATCTCGTCGTAATAGGGGAGGATCCGCACGGTCATCATCTTCTCCTCGAGAAGTGGACACCACCACAGAGGCTGCTGACCTTCACAGAGACAAACGCCCAAGGGTAGACGATCAAGATGGTACTGCTTCTCAAGCAGATACCGAAACCCATCATCCCATCTCACCAACCACTCAAGTCCTCCCTCAGACGTGGACTCCTCCTTTCACTAGGGGGGACCGTCCCGTTCACGTCGGGGATAGTGCTGGTTCATCTGAAACCGCACTTGCCCTAGCTCAAGGATTGCTGCTCCCAGTAGATATGCAAAAAGAAAATGCATCTGTACCTGATCGGCTCGTTTCTACTGGACTTGTCAGCGGCATCAAGGTATTTGGTACTTTTGTTTTTCCTTGTAAGGTCGATACGTGTATTTGCTATCAAACTTGTATTGCTACAACTGTTTCTGACTATTTAAATCGTTTGTCAGTTTATTCAAAAGATGGTTACTCTGGGTAAGAAATACCAAGAAGCTGATGCTGAAAGAGTCAGGCTGATGAATGACAACACCCGAATGCTCAGAACAATCGCCAGGTTGGAAAGAGAAAGAGACAAAGTCAAGTCTGATTTCAACCAAACCAAAGAAAAACTTGAGGTTGCCGAAGAGAGTCTCAACCAGGCTCTATCAGAAATTGATAATGCCAAGAAAGCTGCATATGAAGAAGGGTACCAGAAGGGATTCGACACCACAACTGCTAATTATGTTGAACAGATTCCTGCTATCCAAGATCAGATTTGGATTGCTTGCTGGGAAACTTGTTTAACAAAAGTTGGCGTTTCTGAGGATTCTCCTCTCTGGATTGATAATGAACTACCGAGCAGCCGTGCTTCAGCTTCCCAAGAGCAAGAAGTTCCTCCGGAAGATGATGTTGAACAACAAATTGAAGACTTTATTGGAATAGAAGAAGATATTCCCTCTGGAGCTCAGACTGTCCAGTCTCCTGTTCGAGATTCAAATCCTGAACCTATCAACTTGGAGGAGAATGTGACTGTAGGAGATGTCACGACTGAAGAACCTGTCAGGGCAAACTCAGATGTCCAAAGCCTAGACTAAACCTTTGGTAAGTTTTGAAAAAAGACTTTCTTTGAAACAGTTGAGCTGGTCCTGCGTGGCCGTAGCTTTTAAACCCTGCGTGGTACCAGTACTTTCGTTTGGTAATGCTCTGGATAATACAGGTATTCGGCCCTTCGTGGCACTACTTTTATATTTTGCTCGGCTTCCATGTTTGATGCAGCTGTTCGTATGCAATTTTCAGTCTAAGTATTTCGTACCGTTTATGTATCATTTGTTTGCATAAGTATTTCGTACTTTTAGCAAATCTTTCACGCCTGTTCTGAATTTTAAGTTTCACGTACTTAATGTTTGTTTAAGTTTCTCGTACTTACCAATAAACGTTTACAAGAGTCATGTACTTGCATTCGTTGAGTTTCACGTACTCACACCACAACTTCTAAGTATCACGTACTTAGAACTACTAGTGTATTGGATTCCTAAGTATCACGTACTTATAACACCATATAAGTATCTCGTACTTTGAACGTCCATACAAGTATTTCGTACTTGTATTTGTTAAAAACACACAAGTATTTTCATACTTGCTAAGTATCACGTATTTTAAGAAAATACATACAAGTGTGTTCATACTTGCATTCAAATGTATACCCAGGTTTCACATACTTGGGATTCTATACACAAGTGTCTCGTACTTGTATTCGTTAAGTGCCACGTACTTAAAAATGTATAAAAACTTTTAAGTTTCACATACTCAAAAGGTATACCCTGCTCCCCAATACGAATAAGGAGAACCAAACTCGTAGTTCGTATTTAAATACCACAACAGTTAGTTGAAAGAAGTGATTTTATTCATAATCTGTAAAACGCAAGAGGGCGTTACTCGTACCCTTTAGAAAATAATCAAAACTAGAACAAAGGAATTATATTCGTAATTCCCACACAATCACGTAGTGTAAATCCAAAACAGGATTTAATACTTCTAAACAAAGAACTTTCGTAAATTGTGAACATTCCAAGGCCTTGGAATTGGATCACCATCCAAATCTGCCAATCGATAGGCTCCTATGCCTATAATCTCAGTTACTCTATATGGGCCCTCCCAGTTGGCCCCCAGCTTGCCTTCGTTTGCCACCTTGGTGTTGCCGAGCACTTTTCGTAGCACAAGGTCCCCAACACCAAATTCTCTAGGATGAACATGTTTGTTGTAGCTTTTCATCAGCTGCTCTTGGTAAGAAGCAAGATGTACCAAGGCCTTTTCTCTCTTCTCCTCGGCAAGATCAAGCTCGATTTCAAGGGCCCTGTCATTGCCTCCACTTTCAAACAAAGCTGTCCTGTTGGTCGGCAGACCCACTTCCAGAGGTATGACAGCCTCTGTTCCAAATGCCAACGAATAGGGGGTCTCTCCCGTAGACCTCCTAGGCGTTGTTCGGTGAGCCCACAAAACTAATGGTAACTCATCAGGCCATTTTCCCTTTGCTCTGTCCAGCCTCTTCTTTATCCCATCTAGGATAGTTTTATTGGATGCCTCTGCTTGCCCATTACTCTGAGGGTAGGCCGGAGTGGAGTAATAATTTCGTATTCCATACTGGGCACAAAAAGCCTTGAATTTCTTCTGAAATTGGGATCCATTGTCTGTAATCAATGAATAAGGGACCCCAAAGCGGGTGATGATGTTTTTCCACACGAACCTTTCTATCATAGGCTCGGTGATTTTGGCCAGTGGTTCTGCCTCAATCCACTTTGTAAAATAGTCAGTTGCAACAAGCAGGAACTTTCGATTCCCAGTTGCTTTGTGCAATGGACCCACGATATCCATCCCCCATTGAGCAAAAGGCCAGGGACTTGTCAATGGCACCAGATCTTCGGCGGGCGTTCGAATCATTGGTGAGAACTTTTGACACTTCTCACAAATCTTTACATACACCTTTGCATCTTCTTGCATGTGTGGCCACCAATAGCCTTGCGTAATTGCTCGGTGGGCAATAGATCTGCCTCCAGCATGGCTCCCACACGTTCCCTCGTGGATTTCATGAAGGAACTTCTGTACCATCTCAGGATGTACGCATAGCAAATAGGGACCCGTAAAGGATTTCCTATACAACTTACCCTCTGGGGACAGCCAAAACCTAGCAGATTTGACCCTTATCTTGTGGGCCTCCTTTTTATCAGAAGGGAGTATCTCGTCTCGTAAGAACTCCATGATTGGGTCCATCCAACTTGGTCCTTGGTTCACGTCCAAGACCAAATCTACACTCTTCCCAATGCTAGGCTCATTTAGGTATTCTACTGCCACCCTTCTTTTGAACTCTGTTGGTACTGCTGCAGCCAACCAAGCTAAAGAATCTGCATGAGCATTCTGTCCAGAACTTATTTGCTCGATATATACCCTCTCGAAGGTATCAAGCAAGTCTTTTGCTGCCTGCACGTAGGCTACCATCTTTTCATTCCGAGTCTCGTACTCGCCGGACAGTTGATTCACAACAAGCTGGGAATCACAATACACCCTGACCCGTTCTGCTTTAAGGGTCTTCGCACTTCTTAACCCAGCCAAGAGTGCTTCATATTCAGCCACATTATTCGATGCACTGAATCCAAGCCGAACAGAGAGTTCAATGAGAACTCCTTGAGGAGGAAAGAGGACAACTCCAATTCCAGAACCAGTATTGCACGCTGATCCATCAACGAATAACTTCCATTCTTTGGGATCCTGTTCGGCTACGGGTTGATCCTTCAAGGATGATGTCTTAGCTGCCTGTTCCTTTCGCGTAGGAGGCAAGGGAGCAACAGTGGGGGAAAACTCTGCCACAAAATCAGCCAATACCTGGCCTTTAATTGCTGTACGTGGCTGATACTCGAGATCATACTGACTTAACTCTACGGACCATGTCGAGATCCGTCCCGAGAAATCTGCCTTTCGAAGCAGTGATTTTAATGGATACTCAGTATAAACCACAACCTTATGGCTTTGGAAGTAGTGTGGCAATTTCCTGGTTGCTGTCCTAAGTGCCAGGACAAGTTTTTCTAAAGGCAGATATCTCGTCTCCGCATTCAACAATGTCTTGCTAACATAATAGATGGGGATTTGTTCGATCCCCAAGTCCCTCAACAAGACTGCACTTACTGCATGCTCGGAAACGGCTAAGTACAGAATTAAAGACTCACCAGGCTGTGGAGTTGACAACAGTGGGGGCTCGGCCAGGTACTTCTTCAGGTCCTGGAAAGCTTGTTCACATTCTGCTCCCCATTCAAATCCCTCCCTTTTTTTCAATAACTGAAAAAAGGGTCTGCATTTGTCGCTTGACCTGCTGATGAATCTGTTAAGTGCTGCTGCCATCCCATTCAGCCTCTGGACTTCCTTGGTAGTTTTGGGACTCTGTAGTCTTTGTAAGGCATCAATCTGATCGGGATTTGCCTCTATCCCTCTCAAAGTTACCAAATGACCCAGGAATTTTCCTGAACCAACTCCAAACGCACACTTCGAGGCGTTGAGTTTTAGTTTATACTTCCTCAGGATTTCGAACACTTCCTTCAGATCAGAAATATGCCCTCCTTTTTCTCGACTCTTTACCACCATATCATCTATGTAAACTTCCAAAGTCTTCCCGATGAGCTTCTTGAACATAATGGTTGCAAGTCTCTGGTATGTAGCCCCAGCATTCCTTAGTCCAAAGGGCATAACACTGTAACAGTATAACCCTCGTGGTGTGATGAACGAAGTCTTCTCTTGATCAGGTTCAAACATTGCAATCTGATGATATCCTCGATATGCATCGAGAAAACTCATTCGCTCATAACCAGAGGTTGCATCAACCAATTGGTCAATCCTAGGCAAAGGAAAACTGTCCTTAGGACATGCTTTGTTCAGGTCGGTGAAGTCCACACAGACACGCCACTTTCCATTCTTCTTCTTTACCACAACAGTGTTGGATAACCATTCTGGGTAATAGACTTCACGTATTGCCTTGGCCTCCAATAAACGATCGACCTCTTCGATCACAGCATTTACATGCTGTACGGCTGCCCTTCGTTTCTTCTGAATGATCGGCTTATGCAGAGGATCAATGTTTAAATGGTGACAGATCACATCTGCATCCACCCCAGGCATTTCCTCAGGTACCCATGCAAAAACATCAATATATTCTTTCAGAAATCGTATCGACTCAGCCTTTTCGTTTGCTGGTAATGATTCCCCAATCAAAAAATATCTTTCAGGATCAGTCTCGTTGATCTGAATCTTCTCCAGGCCCTCAAGCACTTTTTCAGCCGGGCTTCTTCCAACATCCTCGATGGTTGGTTGGTCTGGTACTTCTAATGTGTGAACATGGTGGACCTTCGGGGCTGTTTTAATGATGGAAATCAAGCATTGCTGTGCCACCTTCTGGTTTCCTTTAAGGACTTCAATCCCATTTGATCCTGGGAACTTCACCATCTGGTGATAAGTCGAGGAGACTGCTCTCATTTTGTGCAACCAAGTCCTCCCTATAATCGCGTTATAGGAAGATGGGACATCGACCACCAAAAAGTCCGTTCTTAACACCACTGATCCGGCCCGAACAGGTAACGTTACCTTTCCGAGGGGCCAGACTGCTCCTGCACCGAACCCAATTAGAGGTGTTGTAGACTGTTCTAAGTCTGATTGGGCCAGCCCCATCTTTTTGAATGCATCATAGTACAATACCTCTGTACAACTGCCCGAGTCCACTAGAATTCTTTCGATGTCGTATTCCCCAACTCGCAGGGTTACGACCAATGCATCATTGTGGGGTATTTGGACATCCCCCAAATCATCATCACTGAATGCCATGCTCTCTTTGCATACATCAGTCTCTCGCCCTCTCTTGTTTCCCAACCGCATCACGTGCTGATCATGCTTGATCTGTCTCTGCAACAGCCTCACCTCACTCCTCGTATAAGGTGCAGCCAACCCATGTATCATATGGATCACGCCTTTAGGGTGTTGCTCGTAACCCAGTTCCATGGCCTTAGCTTTCTCTTTTGGGTCCTCCTGGATAAACTCCTTGAGATAGCCCCGAGAGACCAAATCATCAAGGTGCCTTTTGTATACCTCACAATCCTCGGTCATATGGCCCCAATCCTTATGGTAACTGCAGTGCTGATTCGTCGCACGCTTTGCATCTTTGTCTCCGCCTAGACTTGGGGGCCATTTAAAATATGAGTGTTGCTATATGTACCGACCACGGGGAGGGAAAACGTACCGACGGCCGCCGGCGGGCCGTCTCCGGCCACCGGACGGTCGATCCGAGCCGTTCAAAAATTCTAAAAAATAAAACCGAGGGGGTCAACGCGGGAATCAAGGGCATCCGAGGTGTTTAGGGTGCTTGATCAAAGCACCCTTTTTTCGTGTATATATGTGTGTGTACATATATACACGAAAAAAGGGTGCTTTGATCAAGCACCCTAAACACCTCGAATGCCCTTGATTCCCGCGTTAACCCCCTCGGTTTTATTTTTTAGAATTTTTGAACGGCTCGGATCGGCCGTCCGGTGGCCGGAGACGGCCCGCCGGCGGCCGTCGGTACGTTTTCTCTCCCCCAATGGTCGGTACTCATAGATTTTTCGTTAAAATATGGCTGATTCTTTATTCGATAAAGAATCCTGTATATTGGCTCCTTCCAAACCGTAGTGATAGAGAAGAAGGACTTGGGGTCAGGAGCTTGCTTGTCCTTGTATGGCTCTTTCTTAGCCTGCCCGTACTCCCTTCTATCTTTGTAAGACTTGGGTTCTGGCTTATCCACTTTTTTGGCAGGTGCTTTCGGCTGTTCGGCAACCGCCCTGCCATCCTCACGGAGTATGTCATCCTCCATTCTGGCGTGTTGCTCTATCCGTTCCATTAATTTAGCCAAGGTGGCTACTGGATGTTTATTCAACGAACGGCGTAGCTCTCCCCGAACAGGCAAGCCAGTTTTGAACGTAGCAATTGCATACTCTTCACTGCAACTTTCAATCTCGTTGAAAGTTTCCCAGTACTTCTTTGCATAATCCCTGATCTGCTCGTTCTCCTCCTGCTTCATGGTGGAAAGACTTTCAAAAGTCTTTGGGGCCTTTCTGCTTGTTAAAAACCGAGCAGTAAATTCCTCTGCCAACTGCCTCCATCCTCGTATGGATCGTGGGGCCAACTTATGAAACCAGGATAAAGCCACCTTGCCAAGACTGGAGGGGAACATCTTGCACAAGATGGAATCATCCCCCTCATGCATAAACATGGCCTGTTGATAATGTTGTATGTGAGCTACGGGATCCGTGTTTGTCTCGTAAAGTACGAATGCACCGTGCTTCACTCTGCTCGGCAACCTTGCTTCTTGTAGCCTCCTTGTAAAGGGGGAGGCTGCAATATTACTCAGGGCCTTGCGTGCTGCTTCTCGTGCAGTCACTGTCCCATCCTCTTGCTCCTTTGACTTGTGGGCCGAAGTCTTGACCCAATCAGCATCAGGTCTCTCGTACCTGTCTCGATGATGCTTTCTCGTGTCCTCTTCCTCGGGGGTAGAACTCCGGTCTCTGCTCTTCCTTTTTCGTGAAGAAGTCCTTCTCTCCAGTGTTCGGCTTCTACTTTTTCTTCCCCTTTTTCGTGGAGAAGCTTCATGACGCCCTATAACAGGACTTCTGCTCCTGCTTCTGCTCCTTCTTCCTCGTGAAGGAGCTTTTCTGTATTGTACCACAGCATACCTACTGCCTCTAGAATTTCTTCGAGACAGTCCAGAATCCTCCGGATGCTCCCTAATTCTTTCCAATTCTCTGATCTCATGCTCTCGTTTTTTAATCAGACGAGCATACTCCTCGACTTCTTGCCTCTTCCTATCAAGAACGTCGTCGCTATGGTGCACACTCCTGGAGTGCGCGATCGATTCATCCCTTTGATGGGATTTACTCCTTCTCGTGGATCTTGAAGCCGTCTCTCCATCTCCTCTATTTTTGGAGTTATGATGCACGGTAAGGGGGCGGTCCTTACTCGTGTTCCTCCTGTGCCCACCCTGGGGCTTTCTCGGAGCCCCAGGTGGTGATTTGTCCCTTCCCTTATCTAACACATCTTTTGGTTCATGCGGCGTTGCTGGAGTTACTTCCACCATGGTCGTATTTCAAAAGGGAATTCTTTCGTTTCCCACAGACGGCGCCAATTGTAGGGGGATGAAAACAATTGACGCTTCGGATCAACTGGATTGCAACGGCTTATTCGTGCCTCTTCACCGGAACCCTAGCTCGACGTCTGAACCCTAATCTGCAAAATAGACAGGGGGTGAGTGCACCTTTGCCTCTCGTGGCAAAGGCCCTCCGATGCCTTTGTTAGTATCACGTACTAGAAAACTCAGCCCTAATTATCAGTAGGAAAGCAATAATAATGCAACGTATTGCGTACCTCTCACCTCTTGGTTTTCCTCATATTTATAGATTTATGGATGCTTGCTGTTCAAGCATCCTTATTGTCATAGGATTCCTAACTCGTATAGGAAACCCAGGATATCAAGGAGTCTAGTTTCCTTTATCAGTTTATGGAAAAGAGTCCTTTTAGGATTCTTTTCCTTTAAGAGCCGAACATCCCATACTCGTTGGGTATCTTTCTCAGATCCTATATTCTTGAGATCTTTATCCCTATATGAGACATGACTATTCTGGAATCTTCCAGAGTATTCTCTCTGCTCCTACTCTCGACTGGAGTTCCATCTTTGTTCGGCCGTCTCATAGCCGAACAGACGGCTTGGACCAGTTACCTCACATGTAACTGGTCCTTGAGCCCGTACAACCTTCCTGGACCATTGACTTCTCATGTCACTGGTCCATATTGCCGAACACTTGTTTAGCATGATGACTGTCCTGTCTATATTCAAACTATGGTCCCACGTACCATTTATTCGGATATCGATTGCATTGCTTTCAACCCGTGATCACTCGTATCACGTGCTAGGTTCTTTACATCATCTGTTCGGCTGTATCATAACCGAACAGTCTATTTATAGCCATGACTTCTCATATCACTGGTCCATATCGCTGTTCACCGAACTGCTCGGCGATAAGTCCAGTCGTATTTACCACGTGTTCCCAAACATCACGTGTTTGGTAACTAAATGTATCTGCTCGGGAATACCTCCCTACACAAGTGAGGCAGAAATTTGAGAATTACTTTTGTTTGAGATGTGATGAGGAGATTAAGAAAGGGGAAGAGATTATTGCAGAAAAAGAGTACAATGGTACCTATGCTAAAGGTTCCATTAGATTCAATACTATGGGAAGTAGTGATTTGCAGATTTATGCAGGACCAAAGTTGATTTTTGAAGGTGAATACCCTGGAATTTTTATACCTTCTGAATCACTCAAATGGTATGGGGAAGATGATGGACCATTCCTATTTAAAGGATATCCTATAATTCCAGCACTACTTGGGAAGCCAGATGCAAGCCCAATATATCCACCTACATTTATGAATGGAAGGGGAAGAGGTTTTTATCCAAGGAATGTAAGATCAAGGGGAAGAATGCCTTTTGTCAGAGGTGGATATCAAGGAAGGATGGTAATTCCACCAAATATTGAGCATCATGGATGGGATACAGTGAGACATCCCAAATTCCCAAATGTTAGGGAATTCGTACCTGTTGCCAACACTCAAAAAAGGAGGTTACAAAGGAAGATTTCAGAAAGAGAAAGAAGAGACCAACAGATAATGATGGATTCAACACAGTGGCCAGAAATGAAGGCCAGAACAGTTCTAAATCAGGCAGCCCCTATGGTTTGGACTAAGGAGTCCACTATACCGGTTTCAACAGTGCCTAAACAAAAGGCAAAGGAAGTAGAAAAACCTGGGGGGCAAATAATCAAACCAACCATTACCCAAAGGCTTGGGGGGCAAAGCTCAAGCTCTTCCCCTGTTCTATCGATTAAGGAACAAAAGGCGGAATTCAAGAAGAGCTTAAAGAAGAAGATGGAAGAATTTCAACAAGTATTGTTAGAAGATGATGAAGATGACGATCTTTTGTCAGTTAATAGTTCAGATATGATGAAAGAAGATTTCAAAGGTGATAAGAATGAAGTAGACTCTCAAAAGTCTACCACCTTTGGCCAAGCACTGGATACAATCCAATTCGGGCCAGTTTCCCCTACTAGAGTTCATTGCAATATGATTTTAGTTTTGCCAAAAACTTTTCAGGCAAAACCTAATCAACCCACGAGTTTAGAAGGGGATGTTGAAAACAAAACAGATGCTATAGTAAAAGTAAATGAGCAAAAAGAAGACTTAAAAAAGAAGTCCATTCAAATTGAGAAAGACACAAGAGGAAAAGATGTGGTTGTCTTGAGGACTCCTGAAAATGCCTTGGTCAGGCATTTAAAGCCATTATATATTATGGTTCACATCAATGGGCAACCTATTAATAAGGTTTTGATTGATAATGGAGCTATAGTAAACATCTTACCTTCGAAAATGATGAAGATTTTGAACAAAAATGAGTCAGACCTGATCCCAACAGAAGTGACAATTGGAAATTTTGCAGGAGGATGTTCACCTGCTAAAGGTGTGATTTCTTTGCAATTACAAATTGGAAACAGAAAGATGAACACTAGATTCTTCATCCAATTATAATGCCTTGTTAGGCAGAGATTGGATTCATATAAACGGGTGTGTTCCTTCTTCTTTACATCAGGCATTAATATTTTTGAAACAAGGAGAGGATAAAGATGTCGACAGAATGGAAATTTTTTGGGCAGACAAACATCCATTTAAAGCATATACCAACAACGTGGAAGCAGGTCTATATGATGAAGACTTATGGCCAATCAAGGTTGAAGGTTCAGAAGTGAAATCGATAGGGATAAGCCTTACTGAAAGCCAATTCCTTAAATACATTACAGATATTTTTAAGGAAATAAGCGGAGATTTTGTTAGACCTAACATGATCCTAAGGTCTAGTGGTTCTAAATCAAAGGTTTCCCATGATCAGTGACAATCTGAGCCATGTAAATGAAGAGTTAGCTACTTTAAAAGCTATTTTTAAGAGATTATTTTCTTTCATTGTGTCTAGGAAATTAGAGGCTGATGAGCCTATTTCTTGTAATTGGGCAGACTGTGTAGTTGATGATAGTCCTTTGACTGTTAAGGAATTGACTATGGAAGATCTTAAAGCTGCTCTTGCTAAACTTGATGATTATAAAGCAGAAGTAAAAGATCCATTAGAGGATTTTAATGTAGGAACAGAGGAAAATCCTAGAATTCTTCATGTATGTGCTGCTTTACTTGATGAAATAAAGGATCGTTTGAAGTACTTGTCCGAATTCAAAGATTGTTTTGCTTGGGATTATCCTGATATGCCTGGTTTGAACAGATCACTGGTTGAACACAAAATTCCTATCAAAGAGGACTTTGTTCCATATCAACAAATTCCAAGACAGATGACACCTGAAGTTCAAAAAGAAGTAAAGAAAGAAATGGAACGATTATTTAAGGCCAAATTTATTAGGCCTGTCAAATATGTTGAATGGATTTCAAATATTGTTCATGTAATTAAGAAAAATGGTAAAGTAAGAATATGCATCGATTTTAGAAATTTGAATACAGCCTCACCAAAAGATGAGTATCACATGCCTGTTGTAGACCATTTAGTGGATGCGACCGCAGGCCATCGATTTCTTTCTTTTATGGATGGTTATTCTGGATCTCTCTCTATGTTTCTATTGAAGTGGTAAAGGTCCTTCAAGCAATGTTCATTAATAAGGACATACATATGTATGATGAAGAAAGCGGAACTCCTGCTCAAACAAGGACATCGAATCTAAATGAGGAGTTGGGTCAAGTTGACACGATCTTTTCTGATAAAACTGGCACTTTGACATGCAATCAAATGGATTTCCTCAAGTGATCCATTGTTGGTATGGCTTATGGGACTCGTTCTAGTGATCCATTGTTGGAAAACCTCTAAAATTATATATCTCAGCAAGACACCAATCGATTGGTTGTTTTTTGGCTCAAGATAATGAAAATGGTCATGAACAAGTCATTTATTATCTTAGTAGGAGATTAAATGAATGTGAGATAAAATATAAGCCTATTGAAAAGCTATGCTTAACATTATACTTTTCTGCCATCAAGCTAAGATGCTACATGTTACCATCAATGGTACATGTAATTGCACAAACAGATATCATTAAATATATCTTAACAAGGCCTATATTAAGAGGCAAACAAGGAAAATGGTTGTTGTCTCTGATAGAGTATGATTTACAGTACGTGTCTCAAAAGGCAGTAAAATGGCAAGCTTTAGCTGATTTTGTAGCTAACCATCCTAACATGTTAATGGAAAAGAATGAATTTGAGATACATATGATTGAAATAAAACCATGAAAATTGTCATTTGATGGTTCTAAAACTGACAGAGGGGTTGGAGCAGGCGTAGTTTTTACATCTCCAAAAGGGGAATTCTTACAGTTTTCTTTTCAGTTAGATGAAAGCAGGATTTTGACCAACAATCAAGCTGAGTATGAAGCTTTGATTATCGGGTTAGAGATTGCAAAAGAATTGAATATTAGGTATCTAAATGTTACGGGGGACTCACAATTGGTGATTCGACAAATAACAGGGGAATACAAATGCAATCACCTTTTACTAGAGTTACAACTGCAGAAAGTTAAAATTCTTGTAGCATATTTTGATGAAGTGCATTTGCAACATGTCTATAGATTGGAGAATAGTGATGCTAATCAGATGGCACAGATTGCTTTTGGAATTAGGATCCCAGAAGGACAGAATGAAATATTAATAAAAGTCCAGAAGAGATTCTTGCCTTTCTCTATTGAAAGAGATAGCAATGATTTTGATGTAATGGAAATAAGCTTAGTTGATGATTGGAGAGTTCCAATAAGGAAATTCCTAGAGAATCCGAAGGAAAAAACAGACAGAAATATAAAGCAAAGGGCCATTAACTATGTTATAATGGGCAATGATCTGTTTAGAAAATCTTCAGATGAAGTATTATTGCTGTGTATTGATAAATCCCAAACAATGACGGTTATGGGGGAAGTTCATGAAGGAACTAGTGGTTCTCATCAGTCTGGAGAGAAAATGAAATGGTTACTTAAAAGATATGGCTATTATTGGCCAACAATAAGGAAAGATTGCATCTCTTATACTAAGGGGTGTCAAAATTGCCAACACTATGGACCCATTCAAAGGGTTCCAGCTTTTCCTTTACAATCGATTGTTAAACCATGGCCTTTCAGGGGGTGGGCAATTGATATGATTGGGGAAATAATTCCTCATTCTTCTCAACAACATGAGTATGTAATGGTAGCTACGGATTATTTTACGAAATGGACAGAAGCCATCCCGTTGAAAAGTGTGACACAGAAACAGGTAATTGATTTCATTGAAGATTATATTTTCTGTCGATTTGGTATCCCTGAAACAATTACAGTTGACCAAGCATCCGTGTTCAATGGTCACGAGGTAATGACTTATGTTAATTCATATGGGGTAAAAATCTTGAATTCGTCTCCTTATTATGCCCAAGCAAATGGGCAAGTAGAATCTACCAATAAAATTATCAAGAACACTTTGTCTAAGATGACAACTGACAATCCAAGAGAATGGCATAATCTATTGCCAAGAGTGTTATGGGCCTATAGGACTTCAAAAAGGGAAAGCACAAGAGCTACACCATATGAGTTAGTATATGGCCAAGCTGCAGTATTACCCGTTGAAGTTAATATTACGTCTCACAGAGTGGCTAGGCATTATGGCCCAAATAATGTGGATTTCGAGGAAGCAATGTATCAAGAATTAGATGGACTGGAAGAATCCAGAATAGATGCTTTAAATAATATACAAGCACAAAAGAAAAATCTAGAGAGAGTTTATAATAAAAGAGTCCATGAAAAAACATTTGCAGAAGGTGATTTGGTTTGGAAGGCAATTTTGCCTTTAGATAAGAAAAAGAAAAGATACTTCGGTAAGTGGTCTCCAAATTGTGAGGGACCATTTCGTGTGTTGAAAGTACTAAGAGGTGGTGCTTATCAGTTAGAATCTATTTTTGGAAATGTTCATGAAAGAACAATCAATGAAAAGTATTTAAAGGCATATTTTCCATCTCCTTGGGAGTTAATCGACAAATGAAAGCGTTAATCGACGGACAGATAATTCATACCTAAACTGATCATCGGTGAAAGCCTATAAACTTAGGCTAACTTTTCATTCAAAATAAGATAAGTTACATTTCCTGTTGACAAAAGGAAGCAAACATAAAATTTCCTATTTAGAAAGGAAACAGAACATAGATAAAATCCAAGAAAAGCCTATAAATTTAGGCATTGATGAGTTTAACAGGGTTACCATCAGCATCAATTCGAATGATTTCGAAATAATGTGGGAAACTCCAAGTAACAAAAACATGAAATTTGTCCCAAGCATAGGTTAGGAATGCATGTTCTTTGTCCCTAGCCATTGCCTCTGCATCCATTTTTATCTTCTTATCTACTAATGGTCTCATGGCCATTACACTCTTTTCAGCTTGAGCCAAAAGATGGGCTCTCTTGTGGTTTTTCTTCCGAAGCCAGTTTTGATGTTTCTTGAACAGAGTTGTTGAGGAGTTCGGTGGTAGCTCCCAGTTAGAGTGATTTAGGTCTAACACTTTGTTATGAAGTTTAACCACTTTTTCATGTTGAACTTCATAATCAACCCAAAAGGGATCATAGTAAGCAGCAGTGCTGGTCTTCATCCAAAGCCTTATAAGAGGCAGTGGAGATTTAAACCCATGAAGGTGGGTAGTAATGAAGCTACTCTCATAAAATTGGAAGGTTTCACATGCCCACAAGAAGTTCAAATATGGGACATGTTCCTTCAGTTTGCGAACATCCAAAAAGGCAAAAACAGCCAGTAGTTCTTTGGCTGTGTTTTCATCGGAATCTCTATAAATCGAATACCCTGCATGGGCTTGAGATAGTGGGGGATTATGCCTTAATTTCTCCAATTCTTGAAACCAATCAGGGTTCTCAGGGAGGGGAAAGATGTCAGGCTGATCATCAGAAAAGCCATCAGGAAAACATGGCTTTCTCACCATTTCTTTCCAATAAGCTTGTTGATTTCTTGCTCTCTCGAAAAGGGATTCGTGATTCTCCAAGCTTGGCTTGCCGCCTGCCTCTGCCAGTTGAAATGGCATTGGCCTATATGGCATGAAAAGTAGTGAATCCAATAGCATTGCCAGTGGTTCCTCTCTGACCCAGGGAAATTGATAGCTGACTTTGATGTGTGAGCGTCGAATACTTGAATTAGGATACAGAGGAGGATCCTCCATTCTGACGATTACCCTTTCAGTGGGTGGCTTAATACTCCAACTGGATGGAGGGTTAGAAGGCAAAGGATCATCCCAGCCAGAGATGGCTGTAATAGGAGAAAGTGGTCGATCGACGGCATTGAAAGATGACGAAGGGGTGTCTTGATCGATTTCCATGATTTCAATTTGACTATGAGCGGAAAATTACGAAAAGAGAGAAGCTAATTGAGAATAAGAGAGGATCGATGTGCAACCATCCCATAAAGGTTTCATTTATAAAGAAAAAGATTAATAACGGTTGGGTTTTCTAAGTAGTTAATCAAAGCAGTTATTACGCATGATCATCTCCACTATCAGGAAGTGGAGAGGAGGACGGTTGGTGTTTCCCATGGGATGTCATTGGTAAAGAAGTTAATATTTAGCCACGATTTATATCCATTACCAAGAAACAGAATAATCGGTTAATGGTTTCATGATTTCCTATGAATTGACCTTATCAATAAGGTTGTTTCAAACGTAAAGAAGTGAGCAAGCGAGGGTTGGGTTTTCCCCATCGATTCTGGACGTGAGTCGTTCAGAGCATCCTTGTAATTTTGAGAAATGCAGGAATAAGATAAGCATACTCAAAATCAATACAAATGTTCTTGAAACAAAAGCCATAAAAAGCCTAAAAAGAAGGCTAAACATTACAAGAAAGTGAAGGATACAACTAATAAGATGCCTGAAATATAGAGGCCAAAATGATAGTTGTAGTATACAGACTAATTATTGGTTATTGAGCTTAACTTCCAAGAACAATTTGGAGAAATAACTCCACTTGCTGTTTGTAGCATTGTATTTTTCCTGATATTTCAAAAAATCGGTGTTGGCCATTGTGATGATGGCTTTAGTTCCTTGCTCATCACAGGAGATCTTGGATAATTCTTGACTGATCAACTCCTTTCGTGCTAATAAATTTTTTTGTTGGTCATCGAGTTGACTCAAACGGGCAAGAAGGGCAGCCTTTTCATTTTCAATTTGCTGTAATTCATCCTTCAGTTGATGTATATTGCTCCCTATTGTGTCCAAATTGGTTGAAATGGCTGCAAATTGATTGACAGTATCCTGTTTGCTTTTCATTTCTTTCTGACAATAGGCCGCTACTGTCAAACTCTCATTTACAATTGAGCCAAATTCCTCAAGCTTGATTTGCTCAGACAACGGGAAAACTTTCTTTGATATCAGACGATTCATACAGCTAGTAAAAGCTGTAGAATGATCAGTGGCAATTTCCAACAAAGGAAGTTCAAGCAACTTGAAAAAGGTTTTCATCTCATCTTTTGTCTCTTCACTAAGCTCGGAGGAGTGTGGAGGAGTCAGAGATTTAGAAAATTCAGAAATGGACCTTGAATAGAATTCAGAATATTTCTTGGTCTTAGTCAGCATAAGGTCCAAGTCAGAGTTTGGTGAATTGGCTGGCAATTCAGTATCAGCCCTATAGGCAGATGAAGGAGAAACCATGGGAGTAGTGGGGTTGATGATCAAACCTAGGGTATGGATTTCCACCTCAGTTTGCAGCTGCTCTGAGAATTCAGTAGCCTCAATCAATGGTTCCACAGGCTCTGACATCATTTCTCCTTGAATAGGAGAATGAATTCCTGATTGTTCAACAAGAGGCTCCAGCACTCTTTCTCCTTGAGCAGGAGAATGGATCTCTGGTTGCTCAATACTAAGAGTCTTATGTTCTACAAGGGGTTCAACTTCCAAAGTCATAGGAGAATTGGGTACTGAACTCAAAATGAGCTCAGTAATTGGATCAAATGGTAAAACCTCTGGAAAAATTGATTTGTTGCCCATGTCAGAAATTGTGACACCTTCGTCCGAAATTGATGTTGGACATTTTAAAGGTGAAGGGGCATTAAATGGGAGATCAAGCTTATTGACAGAAGAAGAATTGACAGGGGTTAACAGGTTTGTAATCAAACCTTTGTCTTTATTACCTTCATCATCTGATTGAGGTGCCAGGTAAAGTTTTCTCCTTGTTTTCTAGAAGTGAAAGAAAAGAAATGAATCAATAAAGGACTGATACATGATATCTAAAGTCCAAATTAGCAGAAAAATGAGATTCTTACCCTTTGAAATGTCACCAATATCTCTGAGTCTTCAGCTATTTCTGGCAGACTTGTCTGTCGATCGGGTAAGGTAAGACCTTTCATTGCATCTGCCATAAGTGGGGGATCTCGCAATGTACTTTGGACTTGAGAGCTCCTGTTTCTTTTCTTGGAGGGAGGTAAAATCTCAGATTGCTTCCCTTTATCTTGACCTTTTAGACCTCTTGGTTTAGAGACAGAAACCTTCTTAGAAACTGAAATTACGAGAAATCATTAGTAAGAGTGTAACCCTCATAACTACAAAATAAGGGATGATTTCATAAAGGATACTTGGCAAGGAATCTTCAGGGTCAAGTCTCAAAAGACAGTTACTCAATTCTTTGTTGAAAATGGTAGGCTTGATACAATCCCAAAACAGTTTGAATTCTGAAGTGAAGGAAGGATCGGCCACAAAACTTGCAAGCTGAAAACTGGCCTTGATACCTTGAAATTGACCAATCAGTTCCGTAATCAAGGAAGTTTGGGTTACATTTGGCCTTATTTTGGCTAAATCCTTAATCCTTGGATAAGTGTGAGGGACAGGGATTCCTTGTGTCAAGCCAAATTGTCTAGCACACTGATTTGGCATGTAAACTTCAAAACTGCAGTTGGAAAAGCGTGTAGTTAATGGAGAGAATCCTATCGACAGGAACCTTGAGATCAAGATACTAGCCCAAAATTCATTGACTGTTTGAGCTGGAACTAAAAATTTGAGAATGGGTTCTATCCTTTGTGATGCCGAGTAGTGGCAGTCCTTAAAAGGGAGCCAAGTAGGTAATTCTTCAAAAACAGGGCTATAAAAAGCCTTGAAGTACCTCTTAAAGGATGAGTCCTCATGTTTGGGTTCATGGGCTAAAATATATTCCGCATAACTCAAGCATTCACCCCCATCTTTCCTCTTCGGATAATAACTCGTGGGCTTAAGAAATAGAAAATAGGCATACAGCCATGCTTGGAGAATCCAGAAGGGTGTAGACACCCCATTCTGGACTGTCCAGATAACGTTATTTGTCGATCCTTTATTACCCCAATGATGATTATAGTCAAGAACAGTCTGAGGACGATGGTGTGTTTGAGCTTTGAGCGTCCCTAACCTCTCTCAAACCTATTTCAAACCCTTCAAACCAGAGCCAAACAGCCCCAGCAAAACCCAACTGGCTTACGCCAGTATCTTGGAGGCGCACGCCAGTTATCTGCCACGTGTCAGTCATCGACCGTTGACTCAGCTGTCACTGGCGCACGCCGGTCCGAGTGTGGCGCACAACAGTCAAACCCAGTCAAATCAACTTTATTCAGCCACATGGACGAGACTTTTGTGCCACCCTAACGTCGGCCACAGTAGCCCCTGATGATTATATCGGCCAGGCCCGCTCCCCCTCTCTCCTACACCCCCCATCAACTAGTCCCATGCATTTAATGCATGGGAAGGCTCTCTTCTTGACCCAAGCCAGCCAAACAGGGCCTTAGCACCAGACTGATCTCAGTCTCTCTCCCCTATAAATACCCCCCTTGCATTCATTTGCAAGGGGTTAGCCTCATTAAGAAGAAAAAGCTCTCTTCTTCCCTTTTTCTTGCTCTCCATCTCTTTTCTTCCGTTGAAAGAGAAAGGAAAACAACCCACTTCCACACACCCTACTGATATCCAGTCACCATCTAAGCTTCCATCTCCAAGCTTTAAGTTTCAATACCACCTTCAATCCTCAAACAAAAAGGTATACCACCTTTGTGTCCCTTTCTGTTTTTGGCCCCTGAGGGGAACCAGTAAGGCCCAGGCTAGTAAGTAATACTAGTCCTGGCCTCAAACTGGTAAAATACGACAAACGTATGGGATGGACCTTGGCGCACGCCAGTATATATATGCCGTACGCCAGTCATGGCAGTACGAGCACTACTGGCGTGGGGATCATGGATCCTCATTTCTGTTATCTCTCATTTCAGTCGATCACCTTAGCATGCTAAATAACCAGTTTACTGCTTTCTGTATATTTAGAACTGTTTAGATGTGGTAGTTATTGCCTACTCTTTGTCTATTCAAAAGGCCTCTGGGATCCTTCTGGTCATGTTCCAGAGCCCCGATGATGCAAAAGCCAAGCCCTGGATTAGGGTCAAACGTGCGTACGGCAGTCCATGACTGGCGTACGGCAGTTAAAACTTGGATCCAGTGACTGGCCCTTGCATCTTAGTTTAATCTTGGCCCCTTTTATATCCCCACACTATTTTTGGGGTATTATGCTACTTTTCTTGGCTTGAAGCCGTCTCTCTTGTCTGTAAATATATATTTTATGTTCTATTAAACTGCATGGTTTGTCCTGGGTGTGCGCTGGTCCTCTTCCAGAGCCCAGAGGGTTGCAAACAAAGACTGTGAAACCAGATAAGTGGAGCACGCCAGTCTTGCTGTGGCGTGCGCAAGTCTAACCAACATGCAGTGGCTCGACCAGTGCATGCTGGTAGAATTTGCTCATGCCCCTGCGGGGCAGCGTACGGCAATTTGTCCAGTTTGCTCAGTGCTTGTTCTCAATCTATATTTAGCATTGTAATCACGTCATCCATAAACATTTTGCCACATAAATCACAACTTGTTATAGTTTTAACCCCCGTTAACTGTTCCCCCGCCCTAACTGGCTAAAAAAATGATCAAATGAGAGAAAAATGCAAACGTTTTATAAAATGCCCGAGTAGAGACCGATCTCCGGATTGGGCGAGAGGGGGTGCCATAAAACCCTTCCCTTCTCGTAAACTGGCTCCCGAACCTCAGATATTCGAAGGTAACGACGGACCAGTCTACAAGCCTTTTTCAAAATCAAACAAACGTGGCAAACGTTCTTGAGTTCGGTTCCTTGGGTGTTTCCACCGCTAAAACCCGAGTGGCGACTCTGAATCGAGGCGTTTCGCCGCGCTTTTCCAAACACCAAAAGGGCCGCACCCAATTTCCCAAGCAAAATTTCCGGGGTGGCGTGCCCACAAAGGGACCACCACAATTACTGGTGATTTTATTCTGTGTGAATGTCCACAATCCTTTATACAATGTCCCTAGCACAAAGGGAGCTAATGCAAGCTTTGCATCTTGAGCTAAGCAAATGGCCAAGCGAAAATATTCCTTGGTAATCTTCAAACCAGACACACATAGCACATATTTGTTGAGCCAATACAAGTAAAATGCTACTTTTTCAGTAAACGATGGCTCTTTGAGATCAGAAGTACAGAAAAGGGATATAAAATGTGCATAACTCCATGAGTTATCAGAGACCTCAAACGGTGGATCACAAGGGCGATGATCCAAGGCAGCATTAACTTCTGCACCCATACTCGGTAGGCCAGTCAGATGAATGATGTCCAAAACAGTAAGACTCATGGGGCCATATGGAAAAATAAAAGCGTTGGATGAAACAGACCAAAAGCAAGCAGCAGCAGCAATCAAATTAGGGTTAAATTCAAAGGCCTGTGTAGATAGGTCTATAGCTTCATAAATTCCCATTGCATGCCACGAGAGGTGTAGGTATCTCTTCATACGATCAACCCACTTTGTCCAAGATGGGAATACAGTGGGCCATGATCGGATTGTTCCTCTGGTATTCCAACCAGTACAATGGAGACCTGGAAGCGAAAGGAGTAAAGGTTCGTCGAAATTCACCAGATAATATGTCGGTAGTGAATCAGGGGAGTTTGGAGAATAAATAGGACCCAATATGAATTTGGAGGGATGACCGACTACAGGAATAAAATAAAGAGGTAACTGAGGTGCCTCCCTTAGGCATTGAGGGTACCTTGGAAGATAGGACTCTGTTGGGGTTTCAGTTTTCTGAAAACTCGATTCTTTCTTCTGGGTTGACCGAGGAGTCGATGACTTGGAAGAAGCTTTGGAGGCCATGGCTTTCCTTTTAGGATCTTTCTTGGGCGCCATCGATTCTGGGGTTGATGGTTTGTAACGGTGCCCTAATTTTTATAAACGAAATGGTATATATACGTTGGGAGAGCCCTGTGTGTTAATCACGCCTTTTGGAAAAGGCAAAGGAATTATTTATTCGAGTTAAATGATTTTTAACTCAAACAAATAAGGGGGGCATTGTTTGTACCATAACTAAGACTTCCATTTTTACCCGTCGATCAGGCGACACATGGCAAGGGTAAATATGGGCAAGTAGAAGAATAGAATGGACTCACCTTAATAAATTTAGAATGGAAGTGAATCGATGGTGACACTATAAAAAGTCTTGTCCATTGATTGGCCTACACGTGGCGTATTCCTATGACCTTTTGGTCCGTCGATCAGGTGACAGGTGTTAAAAGGAATTAGATCCCATGATTCCACGATTAAAGAGGATGTTAAACCGCAATTAACAAAACAATCTTCCCAATGTGGGCATGATCGGCAGTTAGAGAAGTTTCTTCAGCAGAATTCGAGGGAGTTTTCAACTGTTACTTTGGGGGGAAGATTTGAATTCAAATGTAGGGAGGCCTATTTAAGAACAAGTTAGTAGCAGTTTCAGGGACACACAAACAACGTCAATCAGGCCTTTATCTTTTCTTTTCTAGGAGTAGAGTAACTTGTAATTGCTCACTCAATCATCTCGATTGATTATTCTTCTACTTTGAGGGTTAATAAAGTCAATTTTGTTAATCTTCTTCCACACTTCATCCACTTCATTGTTTGTTTCCAAAGAAGTCCTGAAATACAGCAAGGAACCAAACTCCACTTTTCACACCCACATTCCAGCAAGCTTACGATACAATTTCCCATCGATTCTCCGTCGATTGGAAAGAAAACGAGAATTTTGGTAACACCTATCACAGCCAAACTTCATCTTGAGATAATTAAGAAAAACGATTACACAACATTCGCTCTACAATGCATTTTACCAGTAACAAGAAAAAAGCATAACCACTCGGTATTTAAAACAATGAAATTGGATAAATCAATCTCGAAAAGGAAAAAAATGATTAGTTATTGAAACAAACAATAAGCATCAGCTTCCCCAGATGAAACCTCTTTCCCCTTTTGGAGCAAGAACGTAGAATCAAAAAAATGTATTTACGTCAACAAACAGAAATTTGACAAATCAAAATTCAGAGCATTAGTAATGCACAGCAACAGGCTCAATCCACAAAAATTGAAAATTTCGACTTTCATGCACAGCAACTACTCAGAAATCCTCAGGTACTTGATTATTGGCAAGCTTATTAACTTTTCTTCGGCCAATTGTAACGGGCATCCACTAGAGGTTTAGAGTTTTGGTCGGCTAACTTGGTTAATTATAAGTGAGCATCGTACGTATGGTAATGAAACTCAGGAGCATCCAAATGATCCACGTTATATTTTCCCCGAATACTCTTACAAATGTAATGAGCCAAATTGAATGGAGTACTAACTTTGTGTTGTATTAGGATAAAAAGTGTAACCTGATGAACTTGGCCAAAAAAGCCTTGGGGAGTGCTAAGAAGTGTCAATTAAAACTGAAACTTTTTGAGGATCCTTTGTAACCTGATCAGAGCCGGCTTATAGCCAAGGCAAGGGAAGCGGGCGCTTCTGGCCCCCCCAAAAAAATAAAAAACGAGGGCCTCCAAATTTTTAGGATTCCTATATATATATATGGTCCCAAAAAAATTATATTAGCCTTCTTTACACAAGATAGGCCTAATTGAAATTTAAGAGCTACAAAATAGGCCCAAATTGTGGAATTATTCATTAGAAACACTAATGCGTTAAAAAAGAAAAAAGAAAATAACATAAGGGTCGGCAGAAACTAGCTGGGAAGATATAGCCAATCAATAAAGAAGATCAAAAATGAAATAGAAGAATATATAGAAGATCAAAAATGAAAAAGTAGAAGATCAAAAATGAAAAAGAAGAATACATAAGGGCCGGCAGGAACAATCTTTTGAGGTATGGTAAATTTTTTGTATTGGTTTTTTTTTTTATATGACTTTTTGTAGACCACTTTTATATGAAAAATATAGGGTGACCTCATTCAAGAGGTTCGCTTCCGGCCTCCAAAACTTATGAGCCGACCCTGAACCTGATGAACTTGGCCAAGGCGTTGTTGTATTTCTACCTAGACTTGGAAGCTTTGGGGATACGTATAGAAGGTTGCTCAATGTATACTACTACTTCTAAAATCATCTCTGCTTATAAAGCCATTATTATTTGAAACTTCAATGTGTGTTATTGCGGTTTTCAATGTATTAATTATGACTCTTGATTTCTTTATTTTATCTTAAGCTTGTTTGTCGCGGAAACAAGTTAGCTGCGGTTTAGAAATATGGGACTTGAATGTGAGACATAAAGGTTCCATGTAATTTTCACAAATTATAATGACAAAAGGTACAAGTTATCTGTTGGTTCCGCCATGGAAGTTAATTTATTCAGTTTCGATGCATCTCATATAGTAGAACTGTACGTCTCCATTTTTTGGTTTTGCAACTACCATTCCGTGAAGTTTATCTTACTCCACTTTTAACGTGCCTTGCGTGTCCGAAACATGTCCGGTATGTGTCCAAAACGTCTGACTGGGAAGAAAAAAAAGCGGCCAGACTAAAAAACAAACATGTCTTAATTAAAAAAATAATTAAATATTCGGACACATATTTCACATGCCAAGAACGTGTCGGCCGTGTTCGAGACATCTGCGATGCGGATACAAAATGCCTGGAAACATGTCCGTGCTTCTTAGATTACAACCAACAATGAAAAATGTACTCAGCTAAAAGAAGAAAAAAAGGACCTTATTGCGTTTTCCTTGATTCGATCTCTCCATACCATTGTATCTCTTCTTTCAAATGAGACCTAAACCCCTTGTGATGGATTATGCTCATCTACTTTAATTAAGTTAGGACGAGGCGATTTACAACACAAATGGGTGTGGCGGCCAAAAAAATTAAAAGTTCCTCAGAGCATACTGGTTATTTGCATAACAAAAAGGGGGACGAAACAAAACAAAAGGGGAAAAAATAAATAATCCAAGAGAAGATGCAGCCCAACAACACAGGAATGAAAGCGTTATAAGTCAAAATTCCTCGCATCCTACTACAGACTTGAATGAACAAAACAGAGCACCAAGGGCTGATCTTTTCACTGGGGCAGCAGTATTATTACCATTAAAAAAAGCACTTGAAAATCACAGGAATTAAAACAAACGATGTCAAAAACTACAGGAAGGTCGATAGATACTGGGCTATTTGGGCTCAAGCTGCACAACAACCGAAGTGTTGCCCAATGATTTGAAAGTGTCTATACAATCTAGTAAGTCCTGGTCGCAAGCTATTAAAATCAACTCATTTTCCTCATCTTCATACCTGATGTAGTAAGTTCCAGCTTCCAGGTTCAGTCTTTTAGCCACTTCTTGCTGAAGCGCTACTAATCTAGACGGCAAAGACAGCCGGAACTTTATCATATTATTTTCATATTTCGCCCTAATTGTCACTATATTTGCACCTTGGAATGCTGGCTTTGTGTGAGCAACACTATCCGAGGCTTGCTTTGAAGGCAAATCAGAATTTAGATGTTGTCGGGTTTGTCCCTTGTTCTCAACAGGCGAGGACCGAAAGGAAGGGAACTTTTTTATGTTTTGATTGCGAGGTGGCCACCGATCAAGACCATAACCCCTACATACACGCTTCAATGTCGATATGCTAACTGCAAAATGAACAATTTAGATAAGAGAAAAACCTTCTATACTTCCAAAAGCCCAACATTTTCTAAATGAAAAGAGACTGTCTAGTTAAAAATTACGAGGACAAGAAGTAAACTTAGAGTTTATATTTTTGGGAGTGTACTCTTACCTTGGAGTTTCTCCGCAGCCCCTTTACGACTCATTTTATTTTTTGCACATTCAAGGATATCCTCCCACGAAACTTCAATTCTAACTCCAGTTCTTCTATGTTTCCTTTCCGTCTTTCTTTTGCGTTCTCCTGCACCCTTAGCTTGGATATTTTGAACAGAATGAAGTTTTTGACCCTTCTGAAAATCCATAACTTTAACTGATAATAATTCCCCCAGTTCTTGGCCAGAAGCAAGCTTAAAAGTTTTGAAATTGTCCTCCATTGTTCCCAATATCAAGCTCAATAAGGTCCATGAGTTGTCACCGCATCTGTTTCTCGTGGGCAAAAAAAACTCTACTGCATAAATGTCATTTGCAGTGTAACTGCTCTGCAAGCATAATGTGAACCAACCACGGAATTCCATCAGTTGTACATAGGGTACCAAGGGGTACTCAGTTAAGCTGAGTTGGGTTATGTCCGAGCAGTACAACATGTTAGGAGATGAAAGTAACATCCCGGCAACCCCTCCCTTTCCTAAGTGACTGTATTTAATGACTTTTACGAACTCATCAAACTCGTCCTCATTGTGCCCACAATATTCCACAGCCTCGGACAGGAGTGGCCCTTGCAGTAAACCGTTGCAAACACTGCAAGGGACCCATGTCATAGCGAAGGGTAGATTATGAATTTCGCACACCGTTTTCAACACCGTGTTGAGTTCCTGGAAGGCAGTTGTGCGTGCTTTATTTTCATCCCCGATCTGTTTTGAAAGTATTGTCACATCAGATTCTTGAGTGAATTTATCACTTACACTAATTACGAACTGTTTTAAAATCAAAAGATTTAATATTGCATCAAGGTTTGCCACTTACTTTCATTTCGTAGTGGTTATATCCATCAAAACATTGCAGACCAAACTCCTGCAGGCAAAAGGAAACATGCAACTCACAAATCTTGAAAACATATTCATATATACAAGTAGGTTCAAAGAAAGAAAGCAAAGTAAAGGAAATATACGTCTATATATAATATATGTGACAAGGGTTTGTGCAACATTTGCCTCAGAAAAGTCCCACCCTATGAGGAAATGATCTTGGAAATTTTGCAGCATTCAACATATTAATATTTTCTTCGAAGGAACACAAGCTTCCAGACAGATAAGAGTATAATACCCTAACTGAAATTCAAAGGAGACCCTTAGGTTACCTATGTGTTGTTTAGATATACACTAGCTCAGATTTGATTTCTGAGAATTCAGCTGCAATGGTGTTTCACACGAATGGATCTCAAGTCAAACAGAACTTGGCAGAGGAGTCCCTGACTGATTCGTTAAGTCCGAACTCCACTCAGGATAGTTTAACAGCATAATTAAGGATGGGCCATTTTCTTTCTAAACAGCAGCCTTCCTGTGTCCAAGGGAACATAACCCACAAAACTCCTCAAGGCCTAATGATGTCCGTTATCTGGAGAGATTTATATCAAGACAACTGAATGAGCCTCTGGACCATTGTATCTCATTTAAATGCTTAACATTCACATTTTATTGCTTATCCAATTCTTAACCAATTATGCATTGCAGTTGTCTAATTGGCAAACTACTTCCTTCTGAAAGGAAAAACATAGGCTCATGCTCAAAGGTGCAATGACTATTTTTGTAAGAGAAACAGTGGGTTGTTGCCAAATCATTTACTTCTTATTTTTAAGTAAGAGCCAAATCACCGACTTCAAAATGTTGCGTTTTAAGCCTTTTGTGATTCCATAAGATGACCATGTAGCTCAAGTATACTCATATTGTCCGAAGCACCAGTTGAATACGAGGAGTTATTGCCATAAGAAATTGAAGGATACCAATGTTTCTTGTGTCGACTTAAAGAAGTGAAAATTCAAAAAAGTAAAAAGTAAAAGGATGAACAAAGTATAAAAATTAATAGTTAAACTTTTACACAAACTATAAGTTTAAGTAAGCAAAGCCTATTAAAGGAGGTTTGATATCAATATCTATTTCAGACATATCCATGACGAATAGTGAACAATACTTTTTTCAGTAGTTGGTATGCTTATTCAGAAAGCTTCCTCTCCAGTTGTTAAAAATAAGGACATGCCCAGTTTTGACATTTCTGGGTCCATCCAGAGCTCAATTTGATTTTTGAGAAGATTAGCCAGGACAAAAATTATGTGCATCAGATATTGATCGACATGATTTAGAACACTTTTTGTTGTTGTTGATATGATCACAAGAATTTAGAACACATTAATATTCAAACAAATACACATACACCAGATTGGAGCCCATTTATTTGAAGATAAATATGCTTGATCAGTTTGTGATCGATATTCAAGCAAATTGGGCAGACAATACTTCTTCTCAGGCTCTACACAATGAAGTGTTCAAATCATCAAAATGATTTCGTATAGACCTGACTATCTATAGGGAAAAGATCAAAAAAAAGAAAAGAAAAGACTTTCATTATTTTATATCTAACTTTCATAAATGATTGGGAGTAGTTCAAAATTTAATTTCAATAGGGAAATGCGGGACATCCAATTTAACCTGTCAAGGAGACATATTTTAGAAGGCCGTGCATTTTACCTTAAGAAGATGAATTCCCGACGCGACCAACATTATGGGGACGAGGGAGTAGAAAAGAAGCATAGTTGAGAAAAATCAACTTATAATCTTCCAAGCTAAAGCTGAAATTTATAATTGGCTCCAGTTTTGTGGAAAAGTAATGCATCATCCCGTGCCTAACAACCAATAAAGTAGTAAGGAAAAAAAAAAAAAAAGGGGAAAAAAAGAATATGAAAGTTAACAAGAAATTCAAAGATGCCTGGATTATTGACAAACCTGAAAAATGTCATACATTTCGCCGAGGAAAGATTTGTCATGCCAATCTCGAACCATGAAGGACAGAGACACAATCTCAAGTACACCAACACAGGTGTGGCTGAAATGGTCGAACACTGGCACAGCCCAAGATGATCGAATCTCGCAACGTAAAGCAAGGTCGCGTTGTAGATACTCTTTGAGAGTGTAATGCTCCACATGCGGAGTGGTTTCGGGGAGTTGATTGAGGAAGACACGGCCAGGAAGCCCAAGTAGTTCTTGTGCACACTCTGCATCTGCGTAGAAGTACTCCCTACACATCCCCATCCTATACTCACAAAGCCAATTTCTCGTATCCGTGGTATATGTTTTACCAAGAGCAAAAGGTTGGAATTGAGTTGTAAGCAAAGTCCGCCCCTCGGACGTTTTTGTGGGTGCCCAAAATTGAACAAGGTGCCAATCAAGTTTCTTCTTGGATATCAATTTTAGGAGAGCATTTCTGATTGAGTCCGCAAAATTATCTGTAAATGAAAATTGAGGTTGAGCCCCTAAAAAAAGAAGAAGAAAGAAGAAAGAAGAAAGCAAGAGAGAAAGAGAGAGAAGACTTGCCGAGTTGGCTCCAGAAAACCCATCTAAAAAAGAGTGATGATGTTCCATCAAATCGCGACCAGTTGAGTTGTTCTTTTTGTATGTATTCCTTGAAATCGGGAGGGAAATAGTCCAGCTCCTCAACTCCAAGGATTGTATGGGCATCATCAACACTTCCGTCTATGGGCATCATCTTGAATTCTTGGCAGATGAATGAACTATCTTGTTGCCCCCTCACACTTCCCTCTATTTTCTATTATATAGGAGGATAGGAGTAGTACTTTCGTCAACGACGAATTTTATTTATTCAACTGGTGCGGGGCGCAGCAGATGCATACCAGGGCGGCTCAAGAGGTCCACCTCTCCATTGATTTTCAAGGTTTAAGAATTCAAGAATTCATGTCTAAGGACCGAAGGGCTCAGCTCAGGTCTAAGGACCGAAGGGCTCAGCTCAGGTCTCAATTCATCTCCATCTACCCCTTTCTAGTCTCTCACTTTATCAAACTCCCTTGACTTCATTGGAGATTTGTTTTAAGGGAATACTTAAATATTCATTACTCTCTTTGTTCCATTTTTATTGATCATTTTTATTTTTCGTGTCGTTCTTTCATCGCTTATATCTTCTAATTTATAATGTTTTTCATAATTTTGAAAACTTTGTATTATAGATCTAATCGAGAACTATCAAACAAGATCTATAATGCATATTTTTTAAGATTCATGTTGAAAGATATATGCGTTAAAAGAACGACACAAAAAACAAAAATGGACAATAAAAATAAGGCGGAGAGAGTATTATTTAGGCTCCGTTCCGGAAACCTTCTTAAAAAATAAGTACTTATTTTGCCACTTCTCATTCAAAAATAAGAAGGGTCATTCCACAAAATTCAAATAAAAAGTTCCTTTCACATTTTTAAACTCAAAAATAATGCAAATGAAAAAAAAAAGTTTAATTTTTTTTTGCACCATATTAAAGATCTCAATGAGATTTATCAAACAAGATCCATAGTAGTAGGAAAATTATTTGCGTAAATATATAATTTTTGAGTTTGAAATTGCCTTATACAAAAAATAAGACTATTGCTATGATAATGGGCGCCGGCGAAGGGAAATCGTACCGGCGGCCATGCCGGGCCGTATCCAGCCACCGGACGGCCAATCCGAGCCGTCCAAAAATTCTAAAAAAAAAACCGAGGGGGTTCACGCGGGAATCAACGGCATCCGACGTGTGTAGGGTGATTGATTCTAGCACCCCTTTTTCGTGTAGGGTGCTTGATCATATATACACGGAAAAGGGGTGCTCGGATCAAACACCCTATACACCTCGGATGCCGTTGATTCCTGCAATGGCCCCCTCATTTTTTTTTTTAGAATTTTTGGACGGCTCGGATCGGCCGTCTGGTGGCAGGAGACTGCCGGGCGCGGCTGCCAGTACGATTTCCCTCCCCGGCCGGTCGGTACCTATATAAATTCTTCCAAAATAAGTAGCAGCCTTCTTATTTTCAGGAATAAGCTTTCTTATTACACAAAAAAATAAGTTCTTATTTCGTTTCTGTAACGGACTCTTAATCAGTTCATTTTTTTGTCTCTTCTTCATCTTTTTTACCAATATGGCAAATGCAAACCGGTGGAATGTTGCACCAGATATGTGGATCCAATTGACCGGCTTTCCATTTCTTCCCGTACTGGACAATGACATCACAAAGCACTTTAACATGTTTTACAAATTTACCCTTAGTTTTATAACTAAAAACAAAATAACCAATAACCCAATCAGAAAAAATAATGTGAGGCGCCATTTCCAAGCATTTCCCCCCTCTCTTTTTTTCCTCTTTAGAGCATCCGCACCAACCTCTTCAAATTTTGGACCAAATTATATCTTAAAAAGTCACTTTATTACTTTAGCTATTTATTTTTAAAATGTTTATTGCATCAGGCTCTCTATATTAAAATTATTGTTTCTTTATTCTTGTTTATTTCATTCTTTATTACTCCCTTTTTTTGTGTCTAGTATTTCATTTTGGGCTGTTCCTTAATAAGTGTCCATTTTGTAAAGTTAGGAGGGTAAAAGTTGGTGTATTGTCTATTTTGTTCCTAAAAGTAGATTTTATTTTGAAAAGTTAGTGAGTAAAAGCGTAATGATGATGTGTAAGTAGGAAAAGTTGATATGAAAGATGTAATGATGATATCTTTTTAATAAGTTAGAGTTACAAAGCAGGACACTTAAAAAGGGACGGAGGGAGTAGTATATTTTTTTTGTCATGTTCTTTATTCCGTCAGGCAAAAGAAGGAAACACATGTACATCCATTTGAAAGAAAAATGTTCTCTCTCGCAGTAAAAGACCCTCTCGAGAAAGTTCCACAACAGATACGTGCCTAACTCAGGCCACGTGTGTGGCTACTCCGGCAATTTTCCGACGACCGGGTAAGGTGCTTTGGGATCGTCTCGGACAAAGAAACACGATCAAGGGTTAGATCTCGAGCGCCAGGGGATGTAGAAGAGGGCCGAGCTCAAAGCCGTTGTCGGAGCTCAGGCGGGCATGGGAGCAGGTGAAGGAGCAGCTGAAACGTGGGAAGAACAAATCTGATGAGGTTGCTTTGATGAATAGTAAGTGTAGTACAGATTAAATAGTAAAATAATGATTAATGTGATGAACAGTGCCTCGCGGGAAGAACCGAGGCACTGTAGCAAAGTTACATAAATTGGGAAGTAGCGAAGGATGGAGTGAGGCTGATGCAGGAGAGTTTCTTCTATTTTGCTCTTTATTCTAACTTTAAAGGAGAGGTAGCGATTGAGATGCGGATGCCCTAAGACGCCATTTCCCCTTGCATTTCTTTTTCACCTTTTCTTCTTCTAAACTCTTTGTTTCTCCCATCTCCTAAACTTGTTTTGATCGACCGGAAGGTTGGAGAGCTCTCTATTACACTTGAGGTGCTTCGAAAACTCTTGATTATCCCCTCTTACATGGGTCCTTTTCTCCTCGTTTTGAAAATAAAACGTAACAGAAACATGATGGTTTATGGAATTTTTGGCATTGTTCAAGTTTTCACTTAATTATGCACTTACGAGTTGACTTATTTGTGGCTTCTGGTGTTTAGGCATTTCTATGCACTTTTGGTATTGTTTAAGTTCTAAAATACACGATTTTTGGGTTCAGGCGTAGTTCATCTGATTTGTGTAAATTTGGCTTCGAAATTCTGACTTCGACTTGTCAACCACTTCAAAAAGAAAAGCAGTCGTGCTACCCGTTAGCCGGACTGGCGATACAAGTTAGACTCGCATAACTCAACAAGAACTCGTATAACTGTTTAACTTTTCGTGTCGACCCATTAACATGAAATGACGCGAATAGAATACAACTCTCAATAATTAGCTTGTCGAGACAAACTAATAATTCACAAACTTTTATGCAAAAATTTAAAAAAAAATTAAAAATTCAAAAACTAACAAATACGAAAAAATTTAAATAAAGACAAAACAATGCCAAGTTGATTTTTTTAAAGGAAACTGGCTTGCTCGTTTTGGGTTTTAAATGATAATTGAGTGGAGAGAAATAGATACAAAAATATACTCCCTCCGTCCCTAATTAATTGTCCACCTTTCTATTTTGGGTTGTCTCAAATTAATTGTCCACTTTCCAAAAATGGATGGGTAGAACTTGCCAAAATTCCTTTTTTGCCCTTCTTTTGAAAATTGAACTAGTAGTACGTACATTCCAAAAAATTCACATTAAATGCTGAAAGTCAAACAAAACAATACAGATTCCCAACTGATATTGCTTTTTTTTCATTTCCAAAAGGCAAAATACATTTTACAGAGTTGATTATGACTATGAACACCTATTTTCACTTCTCCTTCATTTTTTTTTCTTCCCTTCATTTGAACACCCATTCAAATATTTACAGATTCACAAAAGGACAGTGCTGCATATAGCCTTCTCTCTATTCAACAATTTCAAACTTGACTTGAAGAGTGCCATCAAAAACTTCTTAGCTGACTGAACCACTTTGCAAAAACACAAAATTTAAGTAGCCTTGTTACCTGTGAGAGAGAGAGAGAGAGAGAGAGAGAGAGAGATAAACAATTCATAAGTGGGATGTTTTTCCAACTCTAAGCATAAAAAAAGAAACAAAGAAAAAGAATAGAACCTGGTTGAATTTAAAAAAAAAAAAAAACAAACTCACCTTGATGAGTCTAGCAAAAAAAATGAAGAATAAACTCACCTTTATGTAACTAGTTGGTTCACTATTGTAAATGAACCAAGACATTTTGCAGAATATGAGGCTCACATTTTAGGCTAGAAACAACAAAACCTTCCCTCAACATTTGGCCTTTTCCTATGTGCGGCAACTTGTAATTGTTGCCCCCATTAACCTTCATCACCTCAATCACGCAAGCTTGCAATGATAAAAACACACGGTTGAGAATATCCGATGACATTTCTTCGAATGACTTCTCCACGACACGAACAAGCTCATCAATAGTTCTCGTGCTTCTTGCTGTTGAAGAGATTGTATTGCCATAAAATATCCAAGGTCTAAAACATTCATATCAGGACTTTGAGGCGGTTGAAACGATAAGCGCATATTGAACCCATCCTTGCTTGCGGCTTCTACAAAATCAGCATCCAATAGACTAATGTGAGGTTTTGCATTATCTTGTTGAAGGTAGATGGGTTCTGTTGCACTAGAACGCAGCCATTTAGATCGAATAGATGGGAGAACTTTCTCAATCAAACACGGAACGATAGATGTCTTTAGTTACCGATACAAAAGCCTTTGTCTCCATTGTACCAACCGATCTATTTTTACTGCTTCACTTTGCCGGTTCCTTGAACGTGAATGGAAAAATTCCTATCTTACCCGAAAACTCCTCATTTCTAGCGGCATCAAACCTTGGCCGAGCTATGGCTGCGAGGAACATAACTTTAGTGATGAATCGTTTGCTTTTACAAGTACGATATGGTTCAGGTTCTTCCAGAAGTAAATAGTACTTGTGCGATTCTTTAGACATGCAAAACCATTTCGCATCAATATGGACATAATCGTACATACTTTTGAACTTTGGCTCGCTTTGAAGAGTTGTTGGCTCTAGCATGGAAACACAGAAATGGAGCCTTGATCTCATAGCTTCTTCGGTTAGATGTGGCTTTAATATTGCCATTGTTGGCACTGGTTTAATTTGGGAAAGCTGAAATTTATAATTGGCTCGAGTTTTGTGGAAAAGTAATGGATCATCTTGTGCCTAACAACCAATAAAGTAGTAAAAAAAAAGGGGGTTTGGAATAATATGAAAGTTAACAAGAAATTCAAAGATGCCTGGATTATTGACAAACCTGAAAAATGTCATACATTTCGCCGAGGAAAGATTTGTCATGCCAATTTCGAACCTTGAAGTACAGAGACACAATCTCAAGTACACCAACACAGGTGTCGCTGAAATGGTCGAACCCTGGCACAGCCCAAGATGATCCAATCTGGCAATGTAAAGCAAGGTCGCGCTGTGGATACTCTTTGAGAGTGTAATGCCTCACATGCGGAGTGGATTCGGGGTGTTGATTGAGGAAGACACGGCCATGAAGCCCAAGTTGTTCTTGTGCACACTCTGCATCTGCGTAGAAGGAGTTATTATACTCCCTACGCATCCCCATCCTGTACTCACAAAGCCAATTTCTCGCAACCGTGGTATATGTTTTACCAAGAGCAAAAGGTTGGAATTGAGTTGTAAGCAAAGTCCGCCACTCGGACGTTTTTGTGGCTGCCCAAAATTGAACTAGGGAATCCCGAAGTTCCTCCTTTATTATCACTTTTTGGAGAGCATGTCTGATTGAGTCCGCCAAATTATCTGTAAATGAAAATTGAGGTTGAGCGGTTGAGCCCCTAAAAAAAGAAAGCAAGAGAGAGAGAAGACTTGCCGAGTTGGCTCCAGAAAACACATCTATAATATGGATCTCCTTCAAATCGCGACCAGTTGAGTCGTTCCTTTCGTATGTATTCCTTGAAATCGGGAGGGAAATAGTCCTCCTCAACTCCAAGGAATGTACCGGCATCATCAACACTTCCGTCTATGGGCATCATCTTGAATTCTTTGCAGATGAATGAACCAAGTTGCCCCCTGGCTCACACTTCCCTCTATTTTCTACTGTATTATAGGAGGATAGGAGGAGCACTTTCGTGACCTAGGAAATTTGTTCAACTGGTGCGGGGCCCAGCAGATGCATACCAGGGCGGCTCAAGAGGTCCACCTCCCCATTGATTTTCAAGGTTTAACAATGGGAACTGATTTTCGCGCTCCAAGATTTACTGCAGGCGCTCCACCTTTTTGTTTTTATACTGTGATGTTGCTAGCAACATCAGTGTATATTTTATTTTTACACTATGATGTTGCTGACAACATCACAGTATAAAAACAAAAAGGTGTAGCGCCTGCAGTAAATTTTGGAGCGCGAATATCAATTCCCTTTAACAATTCATGTCTAAGGACCAAATGGCTCAGCTCAGGCTCTCAATTCATCTCCATTTCCATCTACCCCATTTCTAGTCTCTCTCACTTTATCAAATTCCCTTGACTTCATTGGAGATTCGTTTCAAGAGTACTTAAATATTCATTATTTAATCAGTTCATTTATATGTCTCTTTTTCTTCTTTTTTACCAATATTGTGTATATACAGTTTACGAGGTGTTAGTATAATAGTCAACATGAGATTCAAAGACTGTCCATAGAACTGAACCCTAAATTCGCCTCCCGTGGGGTTCAAACTCCACTTCCACTGTGGAGGGAAGATGAAACAACCAATTTCACTAGGTATTTAAATGTTCGGTTTGGAAAATTTAAAGAGTATGAGCTATTTGAGATCGACTCGTGATTTACTTGATTAAAATTCGTTTGAGATCGATTCGCCTCATAACCAAGTCAATCTTAAATATATTACTACAGCTCTTTAAATTTTCAAGCCAAATTTAAACAATTAAGTGTTCAACTCATTCTATTGGTTTATTGACCCTACTTTCCATAGGTGAAAAATTACACACAGATTACATACATGAATCAAAATTTGGATTTTCATATACCTTCACTTAATAAACAAAAGAAAGTACATTCATCAAGTAGAAAAATTTGAAAATCAGTAACTTTTTAAAAGAGTAGTACGCGATAACAGTCATATCATAAAAGAGATTTGAGAAAGTCTACAATACACGCTTCTTAAAAGGGTGTACCATATGCACCTATTTTATGGTTCATTCATAACATTTTAGTGTGTTTCGTAACTTTTGTTCTAGAATTCATAACCTTCAGTAATACGATTCGTAACATTTTCATTACGATTCATAACATTTTGGTGTATCTCGTAACTTTTATACGATTTGTAACTTTTTAGCAATACGATTCGTAACATTTTCTCTACAATTCATAACATTTTGGGGGTGCATATGATACACACCCAAATAAAGGGTGTGTATTGTAGTCTTTCCCGAGAGATTTTGATAGACTGCAAGGGAGAACAATGAGCAAATGAGCCCACACTATTGTCTTATATACGTCCTAAATTAATTTAGTGATTAAAATTATATCCATTCGTCTTCCCAAGCGACATTTAAAAAAAAGAAAATCTAAAACCTGCACATCAGCCTTGACTAGATTTGGTTATATGGATTAGCTGCACTTGGGAATTTACTCACCCACTCTGGCTTTTAGGTCCTTTTAATGGATGATGCCTGACCGACCTTCATCCCCTCTAGATTTGGTTATTTGTTGTTTTTTTTTTCTTTCAGAAAATCTTGCTTATTTGCAAGTTGTTCGCACGAAATAAATACTCTGATAGGATATATTGATGAAGAAATTTGATCTTTTTCTTTTCATTATCATGACAAAATAGGTCATACCAGTAGGCTGCCAAGTGCTAACTTCAAAGTCCATACTCTCACTCATCGAAGCAAGCATTATAGACATTGAAATATCTTCTCATCAGGAAATATCACCAAAACATCACGAAGGGCAGATGATATATTTGGTGCATAATGGTTCTCTATGGAAAATACCATGTTCAAAGCAAATCAAATAGCTTTACAGCAATCTCAGAAAATGCAGTGTGTATGTACATATGTACACAGACACATCGTTTTGCCATAACAAGGAATAACCGGTCTACAACTAAAGCATCCTGTCGCAGCCAAACTTCATCTTGAGATAATTAAGAAAAATGATTACGCAACATTCGCTCTACAAGGCATTTTACCAGTAACAAGAAAAAACATTACCACTCAGTATTTGAAACAATGAAAGGATAAATCAATCTCGAATAGGAAAAAAATGATTAGTTACTGAAACAAACAATAAGCATCAGCTTCCGCAGATGAATCCTCTTTCCCGCTTTTGGAGCAAGAAAGTAGGATCAAGAAATGTACTTACATCAACAAACAAAAATTTTCCTCCTCAAGATCCCCTTCTTTTTGACATTTTCCATTGCTTCCTCCCGCATCCTGAGGAGTTCATGGAAAGACTGGCGATATTGCATGTCAATTGCGTCAAGCTCCAGCTTCAACGAGCCATCTGCAAAAAAGAAATCTGCTACAGATTGAATAGAAAAACTTAATGAGCTGGCATCATTTGATGGAGAACTACATGGAAAAGGAATCTCTGAAGTCTTCAGGATTTCATTCATGACGACAGATCTAGAGAAACTATCTTTGCATCCTTCAAACCCATTAGAACTCATGTTCTTTTCACTTCAGATGACCTACTGATTCGCATATGAGGTGTAATTGTGCTCATTGGAAATGGCTTCACCAGAAACTCTTCCAGATCTTGAACTCCAAGAGCATCTCATAGAGCTTTGTTTATTTACATGAGGAGAATCCTCACATGGACTTCCTTTACCCCTAGAGTTCCCAAACGAGGGCTTCCAGTACTTCAGTACAAGTTTTACAATCAAGCTGTCGATCAACTCAGCTATGAAAGTCAAATCTTCATTTGACAAATCAAGTTGGTCAACCATCTCACCCGCTATTGAGTATTGACTGTGCAGTATCACACAAGGTAAAATACAAAATGAATATTCCGAGCATGACCTAGAAACACAAAAAAGTTATTAGACCATTCTTAAGAGAATAGCAAAGGACTTTAGCCCAGAAGAATTTTACTTACAACATGATTGAGCGATGCGCAGAGTGAATGAAATTGAAATATCGCCATTTATCACCCCTTCCAATTTGAACTCATTTTTGCCATAGAACCCCCATAGTTCTAAAGCTGAAACATGAGTAGCTTCACCGGCACTTTTTGCATAATCACCGAAAGAAGTGAGAGTTGCTTGTTTTTGTAAAATGGAAATGATTGGAGAAGTAGATAGATTGAGCCTTGAGTCCTTGACTTCTCATTTATAAGGGGTTGAGATGTCAAGATCCGACTTGATTGTGGAAACAGTCATATATATATATATATATATATATATATATATATATCTTTTTGGTTGGGAATTAGAAGGCATAAAACAAAAATAGGAAACTAAAACGCAATTGTTGTTTTCTTCAAGGTAATCTACCTGAAAACGCAATTGTTGTGTCTATTTACATTCAAATTGGTCTTCTCATGCCTTTGCTAGAAGCTTGCTCTTGGGTTACCATATCTCTAAATTTTGTGTTTTGAGCTCAGGGAAGAAATGGTCGGGCATTCCTTTTCTCCCATGGAATGAATATCGCTGCAGGGCCCAAAGAGGACAGGCAGCTCATGACTGATCTACAAATGGTTGCTGATGTCCATTGTGGGGACTGCCGTGAGGTGCTGGGTTGGAAGTACGAACAAGCTTATGAGGAGACACAGAAGTACAAGGGAAGTTTATACTTGAGAAATCGAAAATTGCCCAGGAAAATTGGTAGTCCACCATAAAGTCCCTCTTAATCCGTCTGTAGTTGGTATCAAAGTCTATCAGTGTCCCTCAAGTGTATGTTGTTCAGAAAGCACCTCATCCATTCAGAATTGTTTAGTCATCGTTCCTTGTTGTTCATTCCCTTACCGCTATGTTCCTGTGTGGATAATTGGAGATTGTTGACATTGTGAATAAACTTGTGCATATGTTTCTAATTTATGCTTTTTGACTCTTTCTGCTGTGGATTGCGTTCAAATCCTTGGAAATTCATGTATCCCTACCTCGAATGACAAATTTTCAATGTAGATAATTGTGTTACTGTTATCTTATCAATTACTCCGTCTAGTTGATATTGCGCGCTATCACAAATCTACGATGAGTATTGATCTTGTCCTTTCTAGTGGAATAGAATTGTAGACCTGCGGTTAGCCTTTTAATAGAGTTGCATGATTGATTCGATAGTTCTATCAATTGGCTGGTCAGTTCTATGATCAGGCTTTGTCTTGAGAATTTAAGTGCATGCAGGTTTGATATTTTTTATTCTGAATAGACTCAAAATGTGGAACATATAGGTATTGACTAACTATGTTTTTTTAAATTATAGGTACATATGACTCATTATACTTGTCAAAAAAAATTTAAAAATAAAATGCTCGACTCATATTGTGGTTTTATCCTGTTTTGTATTGACTAACTATGTTGCATAGTTAAAGACTTTCTGATTTTAACTAATGCCTGTGCTTCTACAGTTCTACTAGTCATTAGGGGAGCTGCAACATTTGTACGACACATTTATCGATTTAGCATGTAATTTTGAAAGGCTTAATTGCAAGAACGCGAAACAACCCCCCATTTTCCGTCCAATTCTGTTAGGAATTAATTTGGATGGAAAATTGCAAAGTCGGATGGAAAATTAATTCAACATACCAATATGCACTACTACTTTTAAAATCATCTCTGCTTATTTAAGCCATTATTATTCGGCACCCAACATACAGTCTATTTGAAACTTGAATATGAGTTATTGCGCGCGGTACTTGATGTATTAATTCTGACTCTTGATTTCTATATTTTATCTTAAGCTTGTTTGTCACGGGAACAAGTTAGCTGCGGTTTAGAATATGGTTGAATGTGAGACACGAAGGTTCCATGTCAAGACTGATTTTCAAATCACAAATTATAATGACAGAAGTTATAAGTTATCTGCTGATTCTATCAATATCATGGAAGTTAATTTATTCAGTTTCTTTGCATCCCATATAGATCTGTACATCTCCATCTTTTAGTTTTGCAACTACCATTCCGTGAAGTTTCTCTTACTCCACTTAGAACGTGTCTTGCATGTTTCCGAGACATGTCCGGTATGTGTCCAATGCATGTCTGACTGAAAAAAAATAAAAAACTGTCTAACTAAAAAAGAAACATACCTAACTTAGAAAAAATAATTAAATGTTTGAACACATATATTTCACATGCCAAGAATATGTCAGCCGCGTTCGACACGTCTCCGTGCGGAGGATAGAAAAAGCCCAGAAACATGTCCTCAGTGCATATTGGTTATTTTAATAACAAAAAGGACGAAACAAAACAAAAGGAGAAAAAACTGATCTTTGGTGCAGCAGTCCCATCAACACCATTTTTCTTTATCAATTCTGATTAAGTGAGATAGGATGCAAACCTTTTCCAAAAAATAAATAATCCAAGAGAAGATGCAGCCCGACAACACGGGAAGAGAATGCAGCCTTGAAACGGTCGGGGAGCCCCTCTCTCTCTCTCCCTGAAGCTGGGGGAGTGCGCCGGGATTGGATCGCCGGTGGTGGTGGGAAGTGGAATCATGGTGGCAGGAGTTCATGGGATTCCCTCTCTCTCTTCTCTTTTCTCTGATTTTGAATCTTTTTCGTGAAAGTGGAGGGAAGGAGAATTGGAGAAGGGGAAAGCACTGACTGTAAGCGCTGGCGCTTTTTTTCTTTTTTTAAAAAAAAATCAAAACGATGTCATTTTGGCATTTTTGTTCGGGTAAGGTTGTATGTGTAGCATTTTTTGAAAAGAGCACGTCACTCTAATCAAAATATTCCTCAAAACAAAGATTAAAATGCAATTTACAATCAGCTGTGAGCTTAGTTTACTCAACAAATTTCTCTTCAATACAATTAACAGTTATATTTTACCAAAATGAGGTGGTTCACTTTAATTGGTCTTTTATGTAAAGCTGGCAAGAAATTAACTGAATTACTTCAGTCAATATATTGTCGGCCTTACGGAAAAAATCAATTAAAGCAAAACCACCTCTTTGCCGACCTTTAACTTGAATAGAAGTGAGATCAGAAATTCTCTATTTTCAAAAATGATGTCTCCATTTGTAATATATTCGCAATCACATGATTGAATTGTTGAATATTAAAAAACCTGCATCTTTAGAGAGAAAAAAAAAAATCGGGTGCTTATCGGGTACCGCATGGCACCCAAGAGATACCCAAGATCACTAGGTTGACTTCTTGCCAAACTCGGATTCTTAAGCACGGGATTTTCCTTAATTTTTTTTAGGGATATGATGCCGTCAAATTCTTAATTTTTTTTGTCTTTGTAATAGTTTCAAAGATTAATAAAAAAAATAGCCGTTAAAAAAAATGAGAGATACCTAAGACCAATCACCATTTGTCATACTCGTAAGTTACGTAAAAGACCAAGACAATAGTACTTGACTTCACTATATAAACCAATCATATTCACGACGAGTGTCATATGACACGATGAGTATCATCATATGACGAATACCACATTTGCCAAAAATTTCTCCAAATCTTTAGATAAGATCATATTTCTAAGATATTTTTGGGGTCAAGGATTTTATGGTACAGATAATATACGTGTGGTGCTCCTATGAAATTAATGATGTCAAGAAAGATGTAAAGCGAAGGTTCCACCACATTACCTTTATTTGGTTCATTTACTTCGGCTGAATGGTGTCCCCTTAGGCTTATGCTTAAAGCAATATAATTAAGAGCGCGGAATGTTGTTCGGTAGTTATTTTAGTTTTACTTTCTGTTTCTGGGTTCCTTCCATAGCTTTGAAGCTTTGGGGATCCATAAGGTTGCTCAATGTACTACTTCTTTTAAAATCATCTCTGCTTATTTAAGCCATTATCATTTGGCACCCAACATATACAGTGTATTTGAAACTTCAATGTGAGTTATTGCGGTCTCCTATGTATTAATTCCGACTCTTGATTTCTGTATTTTATTTTAAGCTTGTTTGTCACAGAAACAAGTTAGTGGCGGTTTAAAATATGGTTGAATATGAGACACAAAGGTTTCATGTCAAGGCTGATTTTCACATCACAAACTATAATGACAGAAGTTATAAGTTATCTGTTGATTCTACCATGGAAATTAATTTATTCTGTTTCTCTGCATCCCATATAGAACTGTACGTCTCCATCTTTTGGTTTTGCAACTACCATTCGGTGAATTTTATCTTACTCCACTTTAAACGTGTCCCGCGTGTGTCCAAGACATGTCTGATATGTGTCCAAAACGTGTCTGACTGAAAAACGAGGAAGATCTGACTAGTAAAGAAACATGTCTAACTCAGAAAAAATAATCAAATACTCGAACACATATTTTTCACATGCCAGGAACGTGTTTACCATTTTCACAAAGTTCTAACAACATAAGTAATAAGTTATCTGTTGATTTTATCATGGAAGCTCATTTATTCAGTTTCTTTGCATCCCATATAGAACTATACATCTCCATCTTTAGGTTTTGCAACTACCATTCTATGAAGTTTATCTTACTCCACTTTGGACGTGTCCCGCGTGTGTCTGAGACATGTCCAGTATGTGTCTAAAATGTGTCTGACTGGAAAAAAGAACAACGGTCTGACTAAAAAAGAAACGTGTCTAACTTAGAAAATTAAATACTCAGACACATATTTTTCACATGCCAGGAACATGTCTACCGTTGTAGGGGGATGAAAACAATTGACGCTTCGGATCAACTGGATTGCAACGGCTTATTCGTGCCTCTTCACCGGAACCCTAGCTCGACGTCTGAACCCTAATCTGCAAAATAGACAGGGGGTGAGTGCACCTTTGCCTCTCGTGGCAAAGGCCCTCCGATGCCTTTGTTAGTATCACGTACTAGCAGTTAAACCCTAATTATCAGTAGGAAAGCAATAATAATGCAACGTATTGCGTACCTTTTACCTCTAGGTTTTCCTCATATTTATAGATTTATGGATGCTTGCTGTCCAAGCATCCTTATTGCCATAGGATTCCTAACTCGTATAGGAAACCCAGGATATCAAGGAGTCTCGTTTCCTTTATCAGTTTATGGAAAAGAGTCCTTTTAGGATTCTTTTCCTTTAAGAGCCGAACATCCCATACTCGTTGGGTATCTTTCTCAGATCCTATATTCTTGGGATCTTTATCCCTATATGAGACATGACTATTCTGGAATCTTCCAGAGTATTCTCTCTGCTCCTACTCTCGATTGGAGTTCCATCTTTGTTCGGCCGTCTCATAGCCGAACAGACGGCTTGGACCAGTTAACTCACATGTAACTGGTCCTTGAGCCCGTACAACCTTCCTGGACTATTGACTTCTCATGTCACTGGTCCATATTGCCGAACACTTGTTTAGCATGATGACTGTCCTGTCTATATTCAAACTATGGTCCCACGTACCATTTATTCGGATATCGATTGCATTGCTTTCAACCCGTGATCACTCGTATCACGTGCTAGGTTCTTTACATCATCTGTTCGGCTGTATCATAACCGAACAGTCTATTTATAGCCATGACTTCTCATATCACTGGTCCATATCGCTGTTCACCGAACTACTCGGCGGTAAGTCTAGTCGTATTTACCACGTGTTCCTAGACATCACGTGTTCGCTAATTAAATGTACCTGCTCGGGAATACCTCCCTACAACCGTGTTCGACACGTCTGCGATGCGGATACAAAAGGCCCGGAAACATGTCCATGCTTCTTAGATTACAACCAACAATGAAAAACGTACTCAGCTAAAAGAAGGAAAAAAAGACCTTATTGCGTTTTCCTTGATGAAAGTGAAGGGCCGAATAATGACCATAAAACGTACAGAAGAGAATATTTGTTTAACGGAGTTTTCCGTGAATATTTATTTACGGAGGTGAATCAAGCGCGTTGACTCTTTTCCGAAAATTTTTTATTTAAATTCAAACAGTCGAAATGAACGATCAAGATCGCGCGGCTCCGTGAATAAGAGAATCTTGACCCCTCCGTAAATAAGTCAATCTCAAAACAGAATATGAACCTGGCTAGTTTACCCCTCAAATTGTTGGGACTTGTGGTTGCTGCTCTTGTCCTTAACAAAAAGTAGTGTTGTGTTACAAGATAAAATCCTTATCGATCGATGAGACATAGAAAAAGAAGTTTTTTTTTTTTTTTTGGGTTCCCTGACACAGCACGGGTAAAGTGATTGTTTACCATACGTATCCATGTGCACAATAGAAGATAAGACAAATACCAAAACAAAGGCCTCGGGGTCAGTTGGTAATTGCATTAAAGATCAAGTTGGTCTGTATCAATAGTTATATTCTATTGGTTTCATGAAAGTCGAGTAACTTCATTATATAAAACAAAAAGTTTGCGCATATGGATATTCCTATACTAGTTGAAAAGGAAAAATTCTTGTGTACACACATATGCATAACCGAACTTCAACAATCAAAACATCAATCATACTTGGTAAAAGCAAAGAGCCAAAAAAAAATAAAAAAAATCCCTCCGTATCAATTGGTAATGCATTAAAAATCAAGGTGACCGGCAACAATTGCTATATTCTATTGGTTTCATGTGTTGGAGATAAGAATGAAAGTCAAGTAATTTCACCACATAAAAACAAATGGTTTGCGCATATAGATGTACCTACACTAATTGAAAAGGGAATATTCTTGTGTACATGTATATATCTACCAAAGTTCTACAATAAAATACGTCAATCACACTCGACAAAAGCGAAGAGCAAAGAAAAAATTCCTCTCGTTCAATTGGTGATTGCATTAAAATCAAGGTGGCTGACATCAGTAGTTTTATTCTATAGGTTTCATGTTAGATATAAGAATGAAAGTCAAGTAACTTCAGCATATAAAATCAAAACGTTGAGATTAACCTACACTAGTTGAAAAGGGAACTCTTGTATACATATATTTATTAACCGAAGTTGAGCAATTAAAACGTCAATCACACTCGTTAAAAGCAAAAAGAGAGAGAAAAAATTCTCCGAATCAATAGTGATTGCATTAAAAATTAAGGTGGTCAACATCAATAGTTATATTCTATTGGTGTCATGTAAGGAATTTTATTCAACTGTTACGATACTAAGATTCCGCCAACCAAAACGTGTTTTTTTTTTTTTTACCAGGGCGGCTCAAGAGGTCCACGTCTCCATTGATTTTCCAAGGTTAGCAATTCGCCAATTCATGTCAAAGGACCAAAGGGCTCAGGCTCTCAATTCAGCTCCATTTCCATCCATCCCCTCTCTCTCACTCTATCAAACTCCCTTGACTTCATCGGAGAGTCGTTTTAAGGCTACTTAAATATTCATTATTTAATCAGTTCATTTATACGTCTTTTTGTATATTTTTTTATTTTATCAATCTATCTATATCATCTATCTATCTATCTATCCTTCCATATCTATATACCATTGAAATGTGTCTGAACCCAAAAAGCTTTCAAATTCTCGTTCCTAATTTTCGTTCCTAATTTTTGGACTTTTCACCTTTTTTTGTTTATAAAAAGAGAGAGAAAGAAAGAGAGAAATGTGGGGGAGTGGGAGAGAAAGCAAGGAGGGGGGCGGAAACGTGGGAGAGGGAGGAAGAGGGAAAAAATTATTCTATACCACTAGGCACCGTCATTTGTTACCTCAAATTCATTTTTCATTACATGTCTTTTTTTGTTTATCTCGTCCTGTACATCGTACACGGGATAGCGTTTCCGTTTGATATAGGGGAGTGAAAATAAATCAATGAATTTTTTTCATCTCTTGCATCGAACGGGCACAAACACTTATTGTATATATCAGCGGGGTTAGCGGTGTGTTAATATATTAATCAATAGGGGGTCCAAAGGTTGTCCATAGCCATGAACCCCAAATTCGCCTCCCGTGGGACTCGAACCTCCACCTCCATAGTGGAGGGAGGACGAGACAACCAACTTCACTAGGAATTTAAATGTTTGGTTTGGAAAGTTTAAAGAATATGAGCTATTCAAGATCAACTCGTGATTTGCTTGATTAAAATTCGTTTGAGAACGATTCACCTCATGACCAAGTCAATCTTAAATATATTTCTAAAACTCATTAAATTTTCAAGACAAATTTAAACAATTGAGTGTTCAACTCATTCTATTCATTTATCGGCCCTACTTTCCATAGGTGAAAAATTACACGCAGGTTACATGAATCAAAAGTTGGACTTTCATATATCTTCACTTACTAAACAAAAGAAACTGCATTCATCAAGTAGAAAAATTTGGAAATCAGTAACTTTTTAAAAGAGTAATACGCAATAGCAATCATATCAATAAAAAAAAAAATTGATAGCATGCAAGGGAGAACGATGAGCTAATATGCCCACACTATCGTCTTATATATATACGTTATAAATTAATTTATTGATTAAAATTATACCCGTTCGTCTTCCCAAGCGACATTTTAAAAAAATCTAAAACCTGCACATCAGCCTAGGCTAGATTTGGTTACATGGATTAGCTGCACTTGGGAATTTACTCACCCTCACTGGCTTTTAGGTCCTGTTAAGTTTTAAGGGATATGATGGCTGGCCTTCATCTCCTCAGTCAACCACACACGGCTCTAGTCTTCCTTGATTTGTTGTATTCTCTTTGTAGAAAGTCTTGCTTATTTGCAGAATTGTTGGCCTGAAATAAATCCTCCAATAGGATACATTGATGAAGAAATTTATTCTTTTTTTTCCATTTTCATGACAAAATAGGTTCTACCAGCAAGCGGCTAAGTGCTAACTTCAAAGTTCATACTCTTGCTCATCGAAGCAGGCATTATAGACATTGAAATATCTTCTCATTCAGAAATATTACCGAAACTTAACGAAGGGTAGACGATAGATTTGGCGCATAATGGTCCTCTACGGAACCTACTGGAGTATGTTCAAAGCAATTCAAATAGCTTTACAGCAATCTCAGAAAATGCAGTGTGTATGTATGTATGTGTACATAGACACATCGTTTTGCCATAACAAGGAATAACCAGTCCACACCTAAAGTGTCCTGTCATAGCCAAACTTCATCTTGAGATAATTAAGAAAAACGATTGCACAACATTCGCTCTATAAGGCATTTTACCACTAACAAAAAAAAGCACAACCACTCGGTATTTGAAACAATGAAATTGGATAAATCAATCTCGAAAAAGAAAATAATTAATGATTAGTTACTGAAACAAACAATAAGTATCAGCTTCCGCCGATGAGTCCTCTTTCCCTTTTTTGGAGCAAGAAAGGAGGATCAAGAAATGTATTTACATCAACAAACAAAAAATTTCCTCCTCAAGATCCACTTCTTTTTGACATTTTCCATTGCTTCCTCCTGCATCCTGAGGAGTTCATGGAACGACTGGCGCTATTGCATGTCAATGGCGTCAAGCTCCAGCTTCAACTCAACCCCCTGATCGCCATCTGCTACAGGTTGAGTAGAAAAACTCAACGAGCTGACATCATTTGATAGAGAACTATAGGGGGTTCAGAGACTGTTTAATTCATAGTCATGAACTCCAAATTTGCTTCCTGTGGGACTCGAACCTCCCCCTCCACAGTGGAGGGAGAACGAGACAATCAACTTCACTAGGAATTTGAATGTTCAGTTTGGGAAGTTTAAAGAATATGAGCTATTTGAGATCGACTCGACCCCGTTCGTTTTCGGATATTGGATTTTGATTTATAGGTAATAAGTATAGAGAGAAAGAGAGAAATGATTGGAAATAGGATAATGATTAGATAGGAATAGAGAGAAAAATGAAAGTAATGATTGGAGAGAAATGGGGTAATGATTAGAATCCAAAAACCAAAAGCCTTAAACGAACATGGTCGTGTGATTTGCTTGATTAAAATTCGTTTGAGATCGATTCGCCTCATGACCAAGTCAATCTTAAATATATTTCTAAAACTCATTAAATTTTCAAGCCAAATTAAAATAATTGAGTGTTCAACTCGTTCTATTTGTTTATCGGCCCTACTTTCCATAGGTGAAAACTTACACATAGATTACATGAATCAAAAGTTGGACTTTCTTATACCTTCACTTACTAAACATAAGAAAGTGCATTCATCTAAGTACAAAAATTTGAAAATCAGTAACTTTTTAAAAGCGTAGTACGTGATAACGATCTTATCATAAAAGAGATTTTGATAGCATGCAAGGGAGAACGATGAGCAAATGTGCCCACACTATTATCTTATATACGTCATAAATTAATTTAGTGCTTAAAAAATTATATCCGTTCGTCTTCCCAAATGACTTTTTAACAAAAATCTAAAACCTGCACATCAGCCTAGGCTAGATTTGGTTATATGGATTACCTCCAGTTGGAAATTTACTCACCCAATTTAGGTCCTTTTAAGGGATGATACCTGACCTTCCTTCATCCCCTCTGGACCACACGGCTCTAGTTTTCCATGATTTGTTGTTTTCTCTTTGTAAAAACTAGAAAGTCTTTCTTTTCATTATCATGACAAAATAGGTCCTATCAGCAGGCTGCTAAGTTGCTAACTTCAAAATTCATATGCTCCCTCATCGAAGCAAGCGTTATAGACATTGAAATATCTTCTCATTCCGAAATATCACCGAAACATAACGAAGGGCAGATGATAGATTCGGCACATAATGGTTCTCTACGGAACCTACTATGTTCAAGGCAAATCAAATAGCTTTACGGCAATCTCAGAAAATGCAGTGTGCATATATATACATACACAGATGCATCGTTTTGCCATCATAATTAACCAGTCTGCAACCAAAGCATCCTGTCACAGCCAAACTTCATCTTGAGATAATTAAGAAAAACGATTACACAACATTCGCTCTACAAGGCATTTTACCAGTAACAAGCAAAAAGCATAACCACTCGGTATTTAAAACAATGAAATTGGATAAATCAATCTCGAAAAGGAAAAAAATGATTAGTTACTGAAACAAACAATAAGCATCAGCTTCCCCAGATGAAACCTCTTTCCCTCTTTTGGAGCAAGAATGTAGAATCAAAAAAATTTACATCAACAAACAGAAATTTGACAAATCAAAATTCAGAGCATTAGTAATGCACAGCAACAGGCTCAATCCACAAAAATTGAAAATGTCGACTTTCATGCACAACAACTACTCAGAAATCCTCAGGTACTTGATTATTGGCAAGCTTATTAACTTTTCTTCGGCCAATTGTAATGGGCATCCACTAGAGGTTTAATTAGTGTTTTGGTCGGCTAACTTGGTTAATTATAAGTGAGCATCGTACGTATGGAAATGAAACTCTGGAGCATCCAAATGATCCACGTTATATTTTCCCCGAATACTCTTACAATACGTATATAAGGTTGCCCAATGTATCATGTATTACTACTTCTAAAATCATCTCTGCTTATAAAGCCATTATTATTTGAAACTTCAATGTGAGTTATTGCGGTTTTCAATGTATTAATTCTGACTCTTGATTTCTGTGTTTTATCTTAAGCTTGTTTGTCGCGGAAACAAGTTAGCTGCGGTTTAGAAATATGGTTGAATGTGAGACACAAAGGTTCTATGTAATTTTCACATATAGAACTGTACGTCTCCATCTTTTGGTTTTGCAACTACCATTCCGTGAAGTTTATCTTACTCCACTTTGAACTTGTCCTGCGTGTCTGAAACATGTCCGGTATGTGTCCAAAATGTCGGACTGGGAAGAAAAAAAAAACAGTCAGACTAAAAAACAAACATGTCTTACTCAAAAAAATAATTAAATATTCGAACACATATTTTTCACATGCCAAGAACGTGTCGGCTGTGTTCGAAACATCTGCAATGCGGATACAAAAGGCCCGGAAACATGTCCATGCTTCTTAGATTACAACCAACAATGAAAAACGTACTCAGCTAAAAGAAGAAAAAAAGACCTCATTGCGTTTTCCTTGATTCTCTCCATACCATTGTATCTCTTCTTTCAAATGAGACCTAATCCCTTGTGACGGATTTATGCTCGTCTTTTTTAATTAAGTTAAGACGAGGCGATTTACAACACAAGCAGGAATGGGTGTGGAAGCCAAAAAAATTAAAAGTTCCTCAGTGCATACTGGTTATTTGCATAACAAAAAGGGGGACGAAACAAAACAAAAGGGGAAAAAAACTGATCTTTGGTGCAGCAGTCCCATCAACACCATTTTCATTATGAATTCCAAGTGAGATAGTATGCAAACTGGCCTTTTCCAAAAAATAAATAATCCAAGAGAAGATGCAGCCCAACAACACAGGAATGAAAGCATTGGAAGTCAGAATTCCTCGCATCCTACTACAGACTTGAATGAACAAAACAGAGCACCAAGGGCTGATCTTTTCACTGGGGCAGCAGTATTATTACCATTAAAAAAAGCACTTGAAAATCACAGGAATTAAAACAAACGATGTCAAAAACTACAAGAAGGTCGATGGATACTGGGCTATTTGGGCTCAAGCTGCACCACAACCGAAGTGTTGCCCAATGATTTGAAAGTGTCTATACAATCTTGTAAGTCCTGGTCGCAAGCTATTAAAATCAACTCATTTTCCTCATCTTCATACCTGATGTAGTAAGTTCCAGCTTCCAGGTTCAGTCTTTTAGCCACTTCTTGCTGAAGCGCTACTAATCTAGACGGCAAAGACAGCCGGAACTTTATCATATTATTTTCATAGTTCGCCCTAATTGTCACTATATTTGCACCTTGGAATGCTGGCTTTGTGTGAGCAACACTATCCGAGGCTTGATTCGAAGGCAAATCAGAATTTAGATGTTGTCGGGTTTGTCCCTCGTTCTCAACAGGTGAGGACCGAAAGGAAGGGAACTTTTTTATGTTTTGATTGCGAGGTGGCCACCGATCAAGACCATAATCCCTACATACACGCTTCAATGTCGATATGCTAACTGCAAAATGAACAATTTAGATAAGAGAAAAACCTTCTATACTTCCAAAAGCCAACATTTTCTAAATGAAAAGAGACTGTCTAGTTAAAAATTACGAGGACAACAAGCAAACTTAGAGTTTATTTTTTTGGGAGTGTACTCTTACCTTGGAGTTTCTCCGCAGCCCCTTTACGACTCATTTTATTTTTTGCACATTCAAGGATATCCTCCCACGAAACTTCAATTCTAACTCCAGTTCCTCTATGTTTCCTTTCCGTCTTTCTTTTGCGTTCTTTTGAGCTATTAACTGTAATGATGTTTCGTTCTTCAATGACGACATTCTGTCCATTGTTTGGAGGGTCCAATGGTGGCTGACGAGATGAATCTAGTTGCATCGTCACTTCTCCATTCTGCAAGGCTTCAAGACTAGACAAAATGTAGTTTTGATCTTCACTAATGACATTTGTTCCACTGTATATGGCACCTGTTGATGCCTGATCCAGTTGACGTAGATGCAACATCACTCCTCCACCCTTAGCTTGGATCTTTTGAACAGAATGAAGTTTTTGACCCTTCTGAAAATCAATAACTTTAACTGATAATAATTCCCCCAGTTCTTGGCCAGAAGCAAGCTTAAAAGTTTTGAAATTGTCCTCCATTGTTCCCAATATCAAGCTCAATAAGGTCCATGAGTTGTCACCGCATCTGTTTCTCGTGGGCAAAAAAAACTCTACTGCATAAATGTCATTTGCAGTGTAACTGCTCTGCAAGCATAATGTGAACCAACCACGGAATTCCATCAGTTGTGCATAGGGTACCAAGGGGTACTCAGTTAAGCTGAGTTGGGTTATGTCCGAGCAGTACAACATGTTGGGAGATGAAAGTAACATCCCGGCAACCCCTCCCTTTCCTAAGTGACTGCATTTAATGACTTTTACGAACTCATCAAACTCGTCCTCATTGTGCCCACAATATTCCACAGCCTCGGACAGGAGTGGCCCTTGCAGTAAACCGTTGCAAACACTGCAAGGGACCCATGTCATAGCGAAGGGTAGATTATGAATTTCGCACACCGTTTTCAACACCGTGTTGAGTTCCTGGAAGGCAGTTGTGCGTGCTTTATTTTCATCCCTGATCTGTTTTGAAAGTATTGTCACATCAGATTCTTGAGTGAATTTATCACTTACACTAATTATGAACTGTTTTAAAATCAAAAGATTTAATATTGCATCAAGGTTTGCCACTTACTTCCATTTCGTAGTGGTTATATCCAACAAAACATTGCAGACCAAACTCCTGCAGGCAAAAGGAAACATGCAACTCACAAATCTTGAAAACATATTCATATATACAAGTAGGTTCAAAGAAAGAAAGCAAAGTAAGGAAATATACGTCCATATATAATATATGTGACAAGGGTTTGTGCAACATTTGCCTCAGAAAAGTCCCACCCTATGAGGAAATGATCTTGGAAATTTTGCAGCATTCAACATATTAATATTTTCTTCGAAGGAACACAAGCTTCCAGACAGATAAGAGTATAATACCCTAACTAAAATTCAAAGGAGACCCTTAGGTTACATATGTGTTGTTTAGATATACACTAGCTCAGATTTGATTTCTGAGAATTCAGCTGCAATGGTGTTTCACACGAATGGATCTCAAGTCAAACAGAACTTGGCAGAGGAGTCCCTGACTGATTCGTTAAGTCCGAACTCCACTCAGGATAGTTTAACAGCATAATTAAGGATGGGCCATTTTCTTTCTAAACAGCTGCCTTCCTGTGTCAAAGGGAACATAACCCACAAAACTCCTCAAGGCCTAATGATGTCCGTTATCTGGAGAGATTTATATCAAGACAACTGAATGAGCCTCTGGACCATTGTATCTCATTTAAATGCTTAACATTCACATTTTATTGCTTATCCAATTCTTAACCAATTATGCATTGCAGTTGTCTAATTGGCAAACTACTTCCTTCTGAAAGGAAAAACATAGGCTCATGCTCAAAGGTGCAATGACTATTTTTGTAAGAGAAACAGTGGGTTGTTGCCAAATCATTGACTTCTTATTTTTAAGTAAGAGCCAAATCACCAACTTCAAAATGTTGCGTTTTAAGCCTTTTGTGATTCCATAAGATGACCATGTAGCTCAAGTATACTCATATTGTCCGAAGCACCAGTTGAATACGAGGAGTTATTGCCATAAGAAATTGAAGGATACCAATGTTTCTTGTGTCGACTTAAAGAAGGGAAAATTTAAAAAAGTAAAAAGTAAAAGGATGAACAAAGTATAAAAATTAATAGTTACACTTTTACACAAACTATAAGTTTAAGTAAGCAAAGCCTATTAAAGGAGGTTTGATATCAATATCTATTTCCGACATATCCATGACGAATAGTGAACAAAACTTTTTTCAGTAGTTGGTATGCTTATTCAGAAAGCTTCCTCTCCAGTTGTTAAAAATAAGGACATGCCCAGTTTTGACATTTCTGGGTCCATCCAGAGCTCAATTTGATCTTTGAGAAGATTAGCTAGGACAAAAATTATGTGCATCAGATATTGATCGACATGATTTAGAACACTTTTTGTTGTTGTTGATATGATCACAAGAATTTAGAACACATTAATATTCAAACAAATACACATACACCAGATTGGAGCCCATTTATTTGAAGATAAATATGCTTGATCAGTTTGTGATCGATATTCAAGCAAATTGGGCAGATAATACTTCTTCTCAGGCTCTACACAATAAACTGTTCAAATCATCAAAATGAGTTCAGATAGACCCGACTATCTATAGGGAAAAGACAAAAAAAAAAGACTTTCATTATTTCATATCTAACTTTCATAAATTTTTTTTTGATAGGCAATCTAACTTTCATAAATTATTGGGAGTAGTTTAAAATTTAATTTCAATAGGGAAATGCGGGAAATCCAATTTAACCTTTCAAGGAGACATATTTTAGAAGGCCGTGCATTTTACCTTAAGAAGATGAATTCCCAACGCGACCAACATTATGGGGACGAGGGAGTAGAAAAGAAGCATAGTTGAGAAAAATCAACTTATAATTGGCTCCAGTTTTGTGGAAAAGTAATGCATCATCCCGTGCCCAACAACCAATAAAGTAGTAAAAAAAAAAAAAAGGGAAAAAAAGAATATGAAAGTTAACAAGAAATTCAAAGATGCCTGGATTATTGACAAACCTGAAAAATGTCATACATTTCGCCGAGGAAAGATTTGTCATGCCAATCTCGAACCATGGAGCACGGAGACACAATCTCAAGTACACCAACACAGGTGTGGCTGAAATGGTGGAACACTGGCACAGCCCAAGATGATTGAATCCCGCAATGTAAAGCAAGGTCGCGCTGTGGATACTCTTTGAGAGTGTAATGCTTCACATCCGGAGCGTGTTCGGGGAGTTTATTGAGGAAGACACGGCCAGGAAGCCCAAGTTGTTCTTCTGCACACTCTGCATCTGCGTAGAAGGAGTTATACTCCCTACACATTCCCATCCTATACTCACAAAGCCTATTTCTCGCACCCTGGGCATATAATGTTTTACCAAGAGCATATGATGTTTTACCAAGAGCAAAAGGTTGGAATTGAGTTGTAAGCAAAGTCCGCCCCTCGGACGTTTTTGTGGCTGCCCAAAATTGAACTAGGCGCAAAAAAAGTTTATCCTTGGATATCAATTTTTGGAGAGCATTTCTGATTAAGTTCGCAAAATTATCTGTAAATGAAAATGAGGTTGAGCCCCTAAGAAAAGAAGAAGAAAGAAGAAAGCAAGAGAGGAAAGAGAGAGAAGACTTGCCGAGTTGGCTCCAGAAAACCCAGCCAAAAGGCGGACTGTAAAAATAATCTTGATCTTCAAATCGCGACCAATAGAGTCGTTCCTTTCGTATGTATTCCTTGAAATCGGGAGGGAAATAGTCCTCCTCAACTCCAAGGATTGTATGGGCATCATCAACACTTCCGTGTATGGGCATCATCATCTTGAATTCTCTGCAGAGAAATGGATCGGCGAACCCGATTCCTTCCAAAACATGAATGAACCCAGTTGCCCCCTCACACCTCCGTCTATTTATAGGAGATAGGAGTACTCTCCTCACCGAGTACATCTTAAATGTTTCATAATATAGTTTTTCCATGATCAGGTTTTCAGAACTTGTATCATTAATTTCTATATGAAGATTATATCTTGTTTTCTTTTACAAGAATAGTTTATATCGACTGGCCGGCCTCAAGTATTCATTAAACTTACCATATAGATCTGGAATCATCATGCCTGCAGGCAACTACAATGTAATAGTAGAATGATGAAAGTGAAGGGCCGAATACTGACCATAAAACGTACAGAAGAGAATATTTGTTTAACGGAGTTTTCCGTGAATAATTATTTACGGAGGTGAATCAAGCGCGTTGATTCTTTTTTGAAAAATTTTTATTTAAATTCAAACAGTCGAAATGAACAATCGAGATCGCGCGGCTCCGTCAATGAGAGAATCTTGACCCCTCCGTAAATAAGTCAATCTCAAAACAGAATATGAAACTGGCTAGTTTACCCCTCAAATTGTTGGGACTTGTGGTTGCTGCTCTTGTCCTTAACAAAAAGTAGTGTTGTGTTACAAGATAGAATCCTTATCAATCGATGAGACATAGAAAAAGAAGATTTTTTTTTTTTTTTTGGGTTCCCTGACATAGCACGGGTAAAGTGATTGTTTACCATACGTATCCATGTGCACAATAGAAGATAAGACAAATACCTAAACAAAGGCCTCGGGTCAGTTGGTAATTGCATTAAAGATCAAGTTGGTCTGTATCAATAGTTATATTCTATTGGTTTCATGAAAGTCGAGTAACTTCATTATATAAAACAAAAAGTTTGCGCGTATAGATATACCTACACTAGTTATATTCTATTGTTTTTTTTTTTTACACCAGGGCGGCTCAAGAGGTCCACGTCTCCATTGATTTTCCAAGGTTAGCAATTCATGTCAAAGGACCAAAGGGCTCAGGCTCTCAATTCAGCTCCATTTCCATCCATCCCCTCTCTCTCACTCTATCAAACTCCCTTGACTTCATTGGAGAGTCGTTTTAAGGGTACTTAAATATTCATTATTTAATCAGTTCATTTATAATTTTTTTGTATATTTTTTTATTTTACCAATCTATCTATATCATCTATCTATCTATCTATATCTATCTATCTATCCATCCATATCTATATACCATTGAAATGTGTCTGAACCCAAAAAGCTTTCAAATTCTCGTTCCTAATTTTTGGACTTTTCACCTTTTTTTGTTTATAAAAAGAGATAGAAAGAAAGAGAGAAATGTGGGGGAGTGGGAGAGAGAGGAAGCGGGGGGGGGGAAACGTGGGAGAGGGAGGAAGAGGGAAAAAATTATTCTATGCCATTAGGCACCGTCATATATTACCTCAAATTCATTATTTTTCATTACATGTTCTTTTTTGTTTATCTCGTCCTATACATCGTACACGGGATAGCGTTTCCATTTTTTTTTATCTCTTGCATCGAACGGGCACAAACACTTATTGTATATATCAGCGGGGTTAGCGGTGTGTTAATATATTAATCAATAGGGCGTCCAAAGGCTGTCCATAGCCATGAACCCCAAATTCGCCTCCCGTGGGACTCGAACCTCCGGCTCCACAGTGGAGGGAGGACGAGACAACCAACTTCACTAGGAATTTAAATGTTCGGTTTGGAAAGTTTAAAGAATATGAGCTATTCAAGATCAACTCGTGATTTGCTTGATTAAAATTCGTTTGAGATCGATTCGCCTCATGACCAAGTCAATCTTAAATATATTTCTAAAACTCATTAAATTTTCAAGACAAATTTAAACAATTGAGTGTTCAACTCGTTCTATTCATTTATCGGCCCTACTTTCCATAGGTTAAAAATTACACACAGGTTACATGAATCAAAAGTTGGACTTTCATATATCTTCACTTACTAAACAAAAGAAACTGCATTCATCAAGTAGAAAAATTTGGAAATCAATAACTTTTTAAAAGAGTAATACGCAATAGCAGTCATATCATAAAAAAAAATTTGGTAGCATGCAAGGGAGAATGATGAGCTAATATGCCCACACTATCGTCTTATATATATACGTCATAAATTAATTTAGTGATTAAAATTATACCCGTTCGTCTTCCCAAACGACATTTTAAAAAAATCTAAAACCTGCACATCAGCCTAGGCTAGATTTGGTTACATGGATTAGCTGCACTTGGGAATTTATTACTCACCCTCACTGGCGTTTAGGTCCTGTTAAGTTTTAAGGGATGATGGCTGACCTTCATCTCCTCAGTCAACCACATACGGCTCTAGTTTTCCTTGATTTGTTGTATTCTCTTGGTAGAAAGTCTTGCTTATTTGCAGATTGTTGGCCCGAAATAAATCCTCCAATAGGATACATTGATGAAGAAATTTGTTCTTTTTTTTTTCCATTATCATGAGAAAATAGGTCCTACTGCTAAGTGCTTACTTTAAAGTTCATACTCTTGCTCATCGAAGCGGCATTATAGACATTGAAATATCTTCTCATTCGGAAATATCACCAAAACATAACGAAGGGTAGACGATAGACTTGTCGCATAATGGTCCTCTACGGAACCTACTGGAGTATGTTCAAAGCAATTCAAATAGCTTTATAGCAATCTCAGAAAAAGCGGTGTGTATGTATATATTTGTACATAGACACATCGTTTTGCCATAACAAGGAATAATCAGTCTACAACTAAAGTGTCCTATCACAACCATACTTCATCTTGAGATAATTAAGAAAAACGATTGAACAACATTCGCTCTACAAGGCATTTTACCACTAACAAGAAAAAGCATAACCACTTGGTATTTGAAACAATGAAATTGGATAAATCAATCTCGAATATGAAAAAAATGATTAGTTACTGAAACCAACAATAAGCATCAGCTTCCGCAGATGAATCCTCCTTCCCTTTTTTGGAGCAAAGAAAGTAGGATCAAGAAATGTATTTACATCAACAAACAGAAATTTTCCTCCTCAAGATCCACTTCTTTTTGACATTTTCCATTGCTTCCTCCCACATCCTGAGGAGTTCACTGAAAGACTGGCGATATTGCATGTCAATAGCGTCAAGCTTCAGCTTCAACTCATCCCCCTGATCGCCATCTGCTACAAATTGAGTAGAAAAACTCAACGAGCTGCCATCATTTGATAGAGAACTACATAGAAAGTCTTCAGCATTTCATTCATGACGACAGATCTAGAGAAACTACCCTTGCATACTTCAAACCCATTTGAACTCATGTTCCATTCACTTTGGAAGACCTCCTTACTTCAGCTTCATTATACATCGAAGCAGCATTAGACATTGGAAATATCATGTCTTTGGGAAATATCTGTGCAAAAAATTGGAACAAAATTATCATGAAGGGTAGTTGATAGATATGGCGCAATCATGAAGGGTACACGAAAGATATGGCGCATAACGGTTCTTTATGGAACTTACACTGTGCAATGCATTTCAAATAGCTTTGCATCAATCCGGGAAAATGCACATGCATCGTGTCACTGTCAAACTTCATCTTTTTTCAGATCAGCAAACTTTATCTTGCAATCATGGAAACCAAACTACTATACAACACTTGCCCCAAAAACATTTCACCACTACCAAGAAAAAGCATAACCACTCAGTATTTAAAACAATAAAATTGGATAAATCAATCAACAACGAAGTATTTTAATATAAGTTTGTTGCGGAAACAAGTTAGCTGCGGTTGAGAACATGGTTAAATGTGAGACACAGAGGTTCCATGTCAAGGCTGATTTTCACAAAATATAATGACAGAAGTTATAAGTTATCTGTCGATTCCACCATGGAAGTTAATTTATTCAGTTTCTTTGCATCCAATATAGAACAGTACGTCTCCATCTTTTGGTTTTGCCACTACCATTCCCTGAAGTTTATCCTACTCCACTTTGAATGTGTCCCACGTGAGTCCTAGACATGTTCAGTATGCGTCCAAAACGTGTTTGACTCTACCAAAAAAGAAACGTGTCTAACTCAAAAACTAATAATTAAATACTCGAACACATATTTTCACATGCCAGGAATGTGTCAGTCGTGATCATGTTCAACTCGTTTGCGATATGGATTCAAAAGGCTTGGAAACATTTCCGTGCATTTTCCTTGATTCTCTCCGTACCATTGTCTCTCTTCTTTCAAATGAGACCTAACCCCTTGTGGCAGATTTATGTTCATCTATTTTAATTAAGTTAAGACCAGGCGATTTACAACACAAGCCAGAATGGGCGTGGCAGCCAAAAAAATTAGAAGTTCCTTAGTGCATACTGGTTATTTGAATAACAAAAAGGGAGACGAAACAAAAACAAAAGGGGAAAAAGACTGATCTTTGGCGCAGCAATCCCATCAACACCATTTTCTTTATGAATTCTGATCAAGTGAGAAGATGCAGCCCAACAACACAGGAATGAAAGCGTTGTGAGGAAGTCAAAATCCCTCGCATCCTGCTATAGACTTGAATAAACAAAACAGAGCACCAAGGGATCTTTTCACCGGGGCAGCAGTATTTTACCATTAAAAAAAGCACTTGAAAATCACAAGAGTTAAAACAAATGATGTCAAAAACTACAAGAACGTCAATGGATACTAGGCTATTTGAGCTCAAGCAGCACCACTGCCGAAGTGTTGCCCAGTGATTTAAAAGTGTGTATACAACCCTGTAAGTCCTCGTCGCAAGTTATTAAAATCGAATCATTCTCCTCGTCTTTATACTTGACATAGTAAGTTCCAGCTTCCAGGTCCAGTCTTTTAGCCACTTCTTGCTGAAGCGCTACTAATCTAGACGGCAAAGAAAGCGGAAACTTTATTGTATTATTTTCATATTTTGCCTTAATTGTCACCATATCTGCATCTTGGAATGCTGTCTTTGAGTGAGCAACACTATCCGAGGCTTGATTTGAAGGCAAATAAGAATTTTGACGTTGTCGGGTTTGTCCCTCGTTCTCAGCAGGCGAGGGCCGAAAGGAACGGAACTTTTTTATGTTGCGATTGCGAGGTGGCCACCTATCGATACCATAACCTCTACATACACGCATCAATGTCGATATGCTAACTGCAAAACGAACAATTTAGATTAGAGAAAAACCTTCTATACTTCCAAAAGCCCAACACTTTCGAAGTGAAAAGAGACCGTCTGGTTAAAAAATACAATGACGACAACAAGCAAACTCAGTATTTCAAATTTTGAGTGTGTATTTTTACCTTGGAGTTTCTTTGCAGCATCGTTACGGCTCTTTTTGGAATATTTAAGAATATCATCCAAAGAAACTTCAATTCGAACTCCATTGTTTTTATGTTGCCTTTCTTGCGTCTCTCTTGGGCCTCCTTCTGAATCTGAACTAGTAACCATGACCTTTCGTTCTGTAGTGATGACATTATGTGCATTTTTTGAATGATCAATTGACAGCTGATCAGATGAATCTAGTTGCATCGTAACTTTTCCACTCTGCAAGGGTTCAAAACTAGGCAAATTGTAGTTTTGTGCTTCACTAACGACATTCGTTCCATTGCTTATGGCATCCATTGGTGGCTGATCCAGATGACCTAGCTGCAATGTTTCTCCTCCATCCTTAGCTTGGATCTTTTGAATAAAATCAAGTTTTTGACCATTCTGAAAATCTATAACTTGAACTGATAATAAATCCCCCAGTTCTTGGCCAGAAGCAAGCTTAAAAGTTCTGAAATTTTCCTCCATTGTCCCCAATATCAAGCTCAATGAGGTCCATGAGTTGTCACGGTATCTTTCGCTCGTGGGCAAAAAAAACTCTAGCACATAAATGTCATTTGCAGTGTAACTGCTCTGCAAGCATATTGTGAACCAACCATGGAAATGGCACAGTTGTGCATAGGGTAGCAAGGGGTACTCAGCTAAGCTGAGTTGGGTTATATCTGAGCAATATAACATGTTAGGAGGTAAAAGTACCATCCCGGCAACCCCTTCCTTTCTTAAGTGACAGGATTTACTGACTAATACGAACATCTTTTTCCAGAAGTCTACGTGCCTACAAAATTCCACACCCTCAGACAGGAGTTGCCCTCGCAGTAAATGTTTGCAAGCACTGCAAGGGACCCATGTCATAGCCAAGGGCAGCTCATGAATTTTGCACACCCTTTCCAACACCGTCTTGAGTTCCTGGAAGGCAGTTGTGCGTGCTTTATTTTCATCCCTGATCTATTTTGAAAGAATTGTCACATCAGGATTCTTAAGTGAAGTTATCACTTACAGTAATTATGAACTGTTTTAAAATCAAAAGATTGAATATTGCATCAAGATTTTCCACTCACTTGCATTTCGTAGTGTTTATATCCATCAAAACATAGCAGACCAAACTCCTGCAGGGAAATGGAAACATGCAACTCACGAATCTTGAAAACACACTGGATATACACAAGTAGGGTGAAAGAAAAGCAAAGTAAAAAAAATATACGTCCATATGGATGACAAGGGTTTGTGCAACATTGGTGTCGCAGAAGTCCCAGCCTATGAGGAAATGATCTTGGAAATTTTGTGAGTCAGCATTCAACATATTAATATTTTCTTCAAAGGAACACAAGCTTCCGGTGAATAAGAGTCTAGTACCCTAACTGAAATTCCAAGGAGACCCTTAGGTTACATACGTGTTGTTTAGCAAAACACTAGCTCAGATTTGATTTCAGAGAATTCAACTGCGATGGTGTTTCACACGAATGGATGTCGAGTGAAAGAGAACTTGGCATAGGAGTCCCTGACTAATTCGTTAAGTCCTAATTCCACTCAGGATACTTTAACAGCATAATTAAGGAGGGGCGATGTTCCTTTTAAACGGCAGCCTTCTTGTGTCCGAGGGAACAAAACCCACAAAACTCCTCAAGGTCTAATGATGTCCGTTATCTGGAGAGATTTATATCAACTTATCAAGACAACTGAATGAGGCTCTAGACCATTGCATCTCATCAACATGCTTAATATTTGTATTTGATTGCTTATCCAATTCTTAACCAATTATGCATTGCAGTTGTCTAATTGGCAAACTACTTCCTTCTTAAAGGAAAAACATTGGCTCATGCTCATAGAGGTGCAATGACTATATTTGAAGGAGAAACAGTGGGTTGTTGCCAAATCATTGACTTCTTTTCTTTTTCTTTTTTATGGAAGAGCCAAATCATGGACTTCAAAATGTTCTGTTTTAAGCCTTTTGTGATTCCATAAGACAACCATGTGCTAAAGTATACTCATATTGTCCAAAGCACCAGTTGAATATGAGGAGTTATTGCCATAAGAAATCGAGAGATACCAGTGTTTCTCGTGTTGACTTAAAGAGACGAAAATTCAAAAAAGTTAAAAGTAAAAGGATGTGACCAAAGTATAAAAATTAACAGTTTTGTACAAACTATAATTTATGTAAGGAAAGCTTATTAAAGGAAGTTTGATATCAATATCTATTTCAGACATATCCATGACAAATAATGAACAATACTTTTTTCAATAGTGGGTGCCTTTATTCAGATAGCTCCTCTCCAGTAGTTTTAAAAAAAAAGGACATCCAGTTTTGACCTTTCTGGGTCCATCCAGAGTTCAATTTGATCGTTGAGAAGATTAGCCAGGAAAAAAATTATGTGCATTGATCGACATGATTTAGAATACTTTTTCCTTTTGTTGATACAATCACAAGAATCTAAAACACATTTAATATTCAAACAAATACACATACACCGGATTGGAGCCCCTTTATTTGAAGATAAATATGCTTTGATCAGTTTGTGATCGATATTCAAGCAAACTGGGCAGATAATACTTCTTTACAGGCTCTACACAATGAACTGTTCAAATCATCAAAATAAGTCCGGGATATACCCGACTATCTATAGGGAAAAGACCAAAAAAAAAAAAGCCTTTCATTATTTCATATCTAACTTGCATAAATTATTAGGAGTAGTTTAAAAGTGAATATCAATGGCGAAATGCGGGACGTCCAATTGAACCTTTCAAGGAGACGTATTTTAGAAGGATGTGCATTTTACCTTAAAAGGTTGAATTCCCAACGAGACTAACATTAAGGGGACGAGGGAGTAGAAAAGAAGCATAGTTGAGAAAAATCAACTTATAATCTTTCAAGCTAAAGCTGAAATTTATAACTGGGTCCAGTTTTGTGGAAAAGTAATGCATCATCTCGTGCCTAACAACCATTAAAGTAGTAAAACAAAAAGGGAAAAAAAGAATAACTAATGTTAACAAGAAATTCAAAGATGCCTGGATTATTGACAAACCTGAAAAATGTCATACATTTGGCCGAGGAAAGATTTGTCATACGAAACTGGATCCGGGAAGTGCAGAGACACAATCTCAAGTACACCGACACAGGTGTGGCTGGAATGGTCGAACACTGGCACAGCACAAGATCCATTTATGCTGCAACAACGTACAGCAAGCTTGCGTTGTGGATACTCTTTCAGAGAGTAATGCGTCACAAACGGAATGGATTCGGGGAATTGATGGAGGAAGACACGGCCAGGAAGCCCAAGTTGTTCTTCTCCACTCTCTGCATCTGCGTAGAAGGAGTTATACTCCCTACACATCCCCATCCTGTACTCACAAAGCTTACGGGTCTCATCCAGAGCGTATTCTGCTGTGCCAATGGCAAAAGGTTGGAATTGAGTAGTAAGCAAAGTCCGCCCCTCGGACGTTTTTGTGGGTGCCCAAAATTGAACTAGGTGACAATTAAGTTCCTTCTTGAATATCAATTTTTGGAGAGCATGACTGATTAAGTCCGCAAAATTATCTGTAAATGAAAACTGAGGTTGAGCCCAGAAAAAAAAAAAAAAAGGAAGGAAGAAGAAAGAAGAAAGCAAGAGAGAGAGAGAAGACTTGCCGGGTTGGGTCTGGTGGTCTTGTTGGCTCCAGAAAACCCATCCACGACAGGGACGCTCAAAAATATATTGATCTCCTTCAAATCGCGAGCAATTGAGTCGTTCCTTCTCTATGTATTCCTTGAAATTGGGAGGGAACTCCTCAACTCCAAGGAATGTACCGGCATCATCAACACTTCCGTCTATGGCCGTCATCTTCAATTCTTCGCAAAGAAATCGATCGGCGAACCCACCAAACATGAACCCAGTTGCCACCTCACCCTTCCCTCTATTATAGGATAGGATAGGAGTCCTACTTTCCTCACCGAGGAATTTTAATCAGTTCATTTAATTGTCTTTTTTTTTTACCAATATTATTACAGTTTGTGAGGTGCTAGTTGGTCCCAGTATCCACAGTGCTATAATCAAAATAAAAGGTTTTTAAAGTTAATAATATTTGCAGAATATTTGCAGAAAATATGACTCACCGATATTCAAATGAGATGATTTTTTGTGGTGACCTTAATCAGGGTGTTTTGAACAACATGAGCGGTTCCGATCATCTTTATGAGATCCAAAACGGGTCCAAAAACCATCTGTATGTGCTGTCTGTTTTCAAAAATTTGTGCATATAGCATTGTTGAAGAATATGAGCTATTCGAGATCAACTCGTAATTTGCTTGATTAAAATTCGTTTGAGATTGATTCGTCTCATGACCAAGTCAATCTTAAATGGAGTATATTTCTAAAGCATATCAAATTTTCAAGCCAAATTTAAACAATTAAGTGTTCAACTCGTTTTGTTCGTTTACCGGCCCTACTTTCCATAGGTGAAAAATTACACACAGATTACATAAATCAAAAGTTGGACTTTCAAATACCTTCACTTACTAAACAAAAGAAAGTGCATTCATCATGTAAAAAAAATTGAAAATCAATAACTTTTTAAAGAGTAGTACGCGACAGCAGTCATATTATAAAAGAAATTTTGATAGCATGCAACGAAGAACGATGAGCAAATGTGCCCATCGTCATAAATTAATTTAGTGCTTAAAAAATTATATCCGTTCGCCTTCCCAAATGACTTTTTAAAAAAATCTAAAACCTGCGCATCAGCCTTGGCTAGATTTTATATGGATTAGCTGCACTTGGAAATTTACTCACCTCTCACTGGCTTTTAGGTCCTTTCAAGAGATGATGGCTGACCTTCATCTCCTCAGTCAACCACACGGCTCTAGTTTTCCTCGATTTGTTGTTTTCTCTTTGTAGAAAATCTTGCTTATTTGTAGATTGTTGACACAAAATAAATCCTCCGATAGGATACATTGACGAAGAAAATAGATTTTTTTCTACCATTAGCATGATAAAATAGGTCCTACCAGCGAGTACTAACTTCAAAGTTCTTACTCTCGCTCATCGAAGCAGACATTATAGACATTGAAATATCTTCTCATTGGGAAATATCACCAATGAGCTAGAAGCAGGCATTATAGACATTGAAATATCTTCTCATTGGGAAATATCACCAAACATAACGAAGGGCAAATGATAGAGTTGGCACAGAATGGTTCTCTACGGAACCTACTATGTTCAAAGCAAATCAAATAGCTTTACAGCAATCTCAAAAATTGCAGTGCGTATGTACTTACGTACACAGACGCATCGTTTTGCCATAACCAGTCTACAACTAAAGCATCCTGTCGCAGCCAAACTTCATCTTGAGATAATTAAGAAAAACGATTACACAACATTCGCTCTACAAGGCTTTTTACCAGTACCAAGAAAAAGCATAACCACTCGGTATTTGAAACAATGAAATTGGATAAATCAATCTCGAAAAGGAAAAAAATGATTAGTTACTGAAACCAACAATAAGCATCAGATTCCGCAGATGAATCCTCTTTCCCTCTTTTCGAGCAAGAAAGTAGGATCAAGAAACGTATTTACATCAACAAACAGAAATTTTCCTCCTCAAGATCCACTTCTTTTTGACATTTTCCATTGCTTCCTCCCGCATCCTGAGGAGTTCATGGAAAGACCGGCGATATTGCATGTCAATGGCGTCAAGCTCCAGCTTCAACTCATCCCTCTGATCGCCATCTGCTACAGATTGAGTAGAAAAACTCAACGAGCTGACATCATTTGATAGAGAACTACATGGAAAAGAAATCTCCGAAGTCTTCAGGATTTCGTTCATGACGACAGATCTAGAGAAACTACCCTTGCATCCTTCAAACCCATTTGAACTCATGTTCCATTCACTTCGGAAGACCTCCTTATTCGCATATGAAGTGGAATCATGCTCCTTGGAAATGGCTTCACCAGAAACTCTTTCAGATCTTGAAGCCCAAGAACATCTCATAGAGCTTTGATTATTTACATGAGGAGAATCCTCACATGGACTTCCTTCAATCCTAGAGTTTCCAAACGAGGGCTTCCAGTTTGGTACAAGTTTTACGATCAAGCTGTCGATCAACTCAGCTATGAAAGTCAAATCTTCATTTGACAAATCAAGTTGGTCAACCATCTCACCCGCTATTGACTGTGCAGTATCACGGGCAAGGTAAAACACAAAATGAATGTTCCGAGCATGACCTAGAAACAAAAAAAAGCTTTTAGACCATTCTTAAGAGAATATCAAAGGACTTAAGCCCAGAAGAATTTTACTTACAACATGACTGAGCGATGCGCAGAGTAAATGAAATTGAGTCATCACCATTTATCACCCCTTCCAATTTGAACTCATTTTTGCCATTGATCCTCCTTAGTTCTAAAGCTGAAACATGAGTAGCTTCACCAGCACTTTTTGTACAAGTAGTAGACGAAAACTTATCGTGCCAACTGTCTATTTCCATGGCGAATGAATCGGCCTTTGGCACATTTAGTGACTTAGGAACATAATTGTGCAACTGTGAAGGCGCATGAGGGTTTTCAATTGAAAGGAATGGATCATTCAACAGCTCTGATGCAGACATTCTCATAGATGCTGGAACTAGGCACTTATCTATGAATTCCTTGACTTGGGAGTCCTTCACTTTACAGAGTCCGGCTGGCTTTACACCCTGCCCCCCCCCCAAAAAAAGTTCAATTAAAAATGAATATTCCAGGAAGGAAAGAAAAGATGTCACGCTGGTGGTTTGCGAACTTACAGATGACACTTTCTTATATATTTGCGCTGGGTTTTTGCATTCACTATATGGATATTCACACGTTGCCAACTCCAACATGCACATGCCAAAAGAATATATGTCAACTAGTTCATTGTATTCCTCATCATAAAGCTCTGGAGCCATGAATTCAGGAGTACCTGTGAGAAACAAGGGGATTAATTGTTAAAATTTCTAATAAGCCACTTCAAACAAACTAGCGAATCACTAAGAATTTGAGATAAATACCAATTACACTGCGTGCAGTAGGTCGCTGCATGATGGCTGCCAGCCCAAGATCTCCAATTTTGACTTCTCCATGATTTCCATTAACAAAAATATTGTCACATTTTAAATCCCTGTGAATAATAGGCGGACTGTGACTGTGGAGATAGCATAAACCTCGGAGAATTTGCCTAGCCCACTTCTTGATGGCCTTTATGTCGACGCTTTTATGTTTCTTCCGATATCTAAGTCCCAAAATAATAGAAATCAACTACATGGAGAAGCCAGGCAATGAAATAAGAGAAACAATAAAGTCAACACTCACTGCCTCAAACTTCCAGATGTAAATAGTTCAGTAATGATGTTGATAGTCTTGTTTTTGTCATCCACCCAAGAACTGTAGGATTTTATAATGTTTTCATGCTTCAGTGTCTTGAGCAAGTGAACCTCTGAATATAACCTCTCCAGATGCTCCGGTGACTGAAATGCATGGTCAAGGCTCACTTGGTTCCAAGCAACTTCTATGCCATCAACCTCATCAAACCCCTTATAGCTATCAGAGATAAGAGTAAAGGAACCAAAGCAAACAAAATTTCAGAAGCCAATGACATTTTACATCAATAAAGCAGTAGCCATTACCAATGTTAATACCATAACCAACCCATAATAATCCACACAAAAAATAAAAAGATGAAGATGGGTTGGAAACCATACACAGTCTTGGATGCTCCTCTCCCCAAGATTTCATTATACTGAAGGAAGAAAAACAGAAAAATGGTGATGGCATTACTAAACCCACCAAAGCAAATAAAAGAACGACACTTAAGCAACAACACACAATTTTCAAATCTACACAAACGAAGAAAACACATGTTCTCTTCTCATAAAAGGACATTATTGTTCAACTGCAGTTGTTCCTCTACATAAATACCTTATCACTCATGTGAAGCAAACGTGACCCCAAAACAGAAATACTGACAAATCAATCATACATTTGATATGATACACCCAGAGACCAATATACCAAATTCATAACCATTTTTGAGTCGAGGAATCATGGGGTCACCTAACTACCTAAGAAGGGTCCAGTCATTCAATCCTTTATGGTAGCATAAGCACTGTGAAGGACTATGTTGGAACTTTCTTACTTCCGGCATTGTCTAAGTTTTTTAATACATAAGTTGAGGATTCGGTCAAACCATCAAACACACAATGCACGAAGAACAATCAAGAAAGGAAACAAGAATGCAATATTTATTTTTTTACGTGGTTTCCGTACATCCAATTTTTAGTATATATCTTATAAGATGGAGAGTACAAGTTACGTTAGCCACAGATAGCAATTACTGGTAACCTAGAGTCCACATAACCAATTACAGTAATACATGTCTAGGTTTAGGGGCTAGACACCGCAACCAGGTAATCAGCCAAGCTAAAATTAGACCGAATCAGCTTTCACAAACACAACAATATAAATAATGCACAATTCTACGCGTCGTCCGATAACGAAGTTTCCAACAAGAATAATGCAGATAAATATAATAATACAATCATATCGTACCCGGATGTATCGACCCTTTGGTGATCTCTCAACAATATCATCTCCATCAGGCTCTAATTTGCATTTTGATTTCCTAAACAATTCATTCACTGGAAACAACAAACCTGCCGCTGCCGCCTTGGAATCCATATCAATCCCGATCGAGAAGACGGTAAAGAATTCAAAAAAAAAACAAAAAAACAAAACCGAAATGACGAAAAGCTTTCGGGTGGTGGAGGTGGGGGTTGATTCCTAATTAGGAATCAAAGAACAAAAAGCTGTTCAGAAAATGCTTCGCAAGCGACCGAGTACGAGTCAATTGCCGATCGAAACCAAAACCTACATCCAACGAAACTCATCCTCATTGACTTCAGATTCATCCGTCGTTCTCCTCCGCCCATCGATCCTCCGATTAACCTCGTCATTCTCAATTCAAATCACCATAAAAGATGATTTGGACATCTACGCTTGATAGAAACTAAAAACAAGGGCAGCGATTTAGGGTTTGGAAATTGAGACCCCAAAACTCAAATCCATATCATGATAGGTCAAAGTTGGGAACTTTAGCTGGGAGGAAGTCAAAGGAGGAAACCTTAGTTGGATCTAGGAGATGGAGAGGAATAGAGGATGGTGGGGATGATTCTTCGGGAGGGTAGAGAAAGAAACAGGTGGGTGGGCGAAGAGTCTTTTATTGGGGTGGAAAATTGCAAATAGAGTCCTTTTTTATGAGAAAGGATTTTCTGTAACGAAAATTTCGCCCGGAAATTTTTCGGCAGTTGAATTTAAAACATCAAAAACAAAAAGTTACACAAATCCAACAGCCGATAATCCCTCAGCACATAGTACAAGAGTTTCGGGATAGAGAAAATCGGATCCTTTTTTTTATTGAGAGAAGGGGAAAAAGAGTTTAAATACTGTATTTCTTTTTTCTTTTAGGATTCTGATGATGTATCGTAATCATCATTGTAGTCAATTAGAACTTGTCAACTAACGTTCACCGGTACCGTATCATCTTTTGTCGTGTAACTCTCGAATTTGATAAAGGCGCGATTTTTATTGTCTATCGTGGAGATCGATAAGCGAATTAAATTGCTCGAATTTAAAATTAAATTTATGCGTTTGAAAACCCATTTGAGATCAAATTTTCAACTAATTAATACTCCGTATAAATCTGAATATTATTTTTTTAAAACACGATAAGTTTTCAAGCCAATCTCGCAGCTACAAACCAATCTCGCAGCTACAAATCAATTTGTTTGGCTTGGGATTAGAGACTACGTGGACCATCTCATATCTCCTAACAACCCAATAAAAGTGACTTTCAATATCTCACTCGCAAATCTATGGCTACCACGTGAAAACGCCACACTGGGCCTTTCTGTTGTATTCCCACATGGTTAACTTTAACTCATGTTTAGTGAAAGTTGGAACCAAATCTCCTACATGCCCAGCGCACTGGCAATGGCACTGCCCTTGCAATTGCTGGCACTCAAGCTTATGGCTTACAATACATTGTCGTAAGTATCACAACAACTAGACGCCGCAATTGCCCTACAATCTATTGAACACATTAGGAAGTTAATGATACAAACATAATCCCCACTGTCGGATAAACCAACAAGAAATTTACTTGACAGATTTCTTTCAAGATGGATTTTGAGGTCACTATATTTATTTGAACCGCATAATGAAACTGGACTATTACGTAAATCTGCAGCATAAAACATCAAACATGTAGGCATATATGCAACAATCCTGTCACAGTGTCATCACTAAATCAGGTCGAAAATACAAATGAGAGAACATAACAAAATAACCTACTAGTGCGTTTAATCATTGGATTCAAGTTTTGCGTAAGAGAAGTTGCTCTCAGGAGCTCAGCTCCACAAAAAGGCTGGCCTGTGGATGTAACCCTGCTTCTTTCAGGGACATAGAGAGCTTCTCTGGACTGTAGACGATGCGGGGGAAATTGGAGACAAGGCTGTAACTCTCAACTTCTAAGCAACCCAAAGAATCGACATAGTCATATAGTGCCTGGATCGTTGCAGTATTATGGAACCTCCTTCCCTTCCGCTCTCCAGTTGGGAACCGCACCAAAACCTGAATGACCCAGAACATTACACAAGAAGACCAATTAGATAGGGAAAAGAAGACTAATTAAGCGGGCAAGCATCCCCAAGAAGAGGAGCAGCTAACCACCATGGACTATATTTTGGTTAAGAAAGGCCCCGTTTGACCATGTATGGATATCAAATGAATGGACTCTACATTATATACGGAATAATTATAGCTCAAATATAGCTTTGATAGCTAAGATATGGATTCCACGTCGAGTTTGGGAGTTTTATCAAGACGGAATTGGAACAACTATTTAATAGGAGTAATTTGAGATCCTTCACTTTTTTTTTTTTGAACGGCGAAAACAAAATTTATTAACTTTAAAAAGATAACAGGAACAAGGAGAGAACAAAAGTGTCCAATCCGAGACCCAAATCCAAGATTGGCAAGATGCCAACCGAGGAACACCTAAGTGGGACAAAGCTCAAACACCCGAAAGGCCTGAAGCCCAGATCCTTCACTTAACTATTGTAGTTATACAAGGAATCCCAACAGAAGACATCTATTATACTCTAATCCATTTTCCACTTCAGCTTCACAAGCTACCTAAAGCCGCACACCGTTTGTATCTTTCTTGAGATTGAACATAAAATCCATTTATTTGAAATCCGGCGTCTTCTAAATGCTGCCTAATATGTTTGCACAATTAAGTGCCTTTAGAAACACAATTTGCTATCCATGAATTACAATCTCCACAAGGGTTAAATTGCCCAGAGACTACCTTTCCTACATCCTACTGTAAACTAGAGCCTGGCGCCCTGGGTATGACCTTCTTATTTGTTATGTGTGACACTATTCTAACAGAGCAAAAATTAATGACAAGTATAAACAGTTACTGAAAATGGATATGAGCATTACTTGAGTGACATCAGGTCCTTTTTCAGGCTCAGCTCCCAGTGACAGGGCTTTTTCCTGCCGAATTCTAGCTAGTTCAGCTTCTTTCTCAGCAGCTTCACGTGCTTCTCTTTCACGAGCCTCTTCTTCTTCCATGCGCTTCCTCTCAGCTTCAGCAGCTTCCCTAGCTAGCCGCTCTTGCTCTTCTTTCCTCTGCCGTTCCCTTGCCTGATGGATTAAAAAACCTCATTAAAACCATGTCAAATAGTAAATTAATATTAATGAAATAGAAGCCCAGGTTCTGATATTAATGAAATAGAAGCCAGATTCTGAGAAAGGTAGAAGGCAAAGACCGATTTAAAAATGTGACATACTTGATCAGCTTCAAGAGCTGCTCGGTAAGCAGCATCTTGTTCCTCCCTCAAACGGATGTTGGTTCTACGTTCTTCTGCATCAAGCCTTGCAGCAACAAGAACAGGGGCACTTTCTTCAAGCACTCTCTGCAACACTGTCAGCATTTCCTCAGGAGATGTGGGCCCCTCAACCTGTACGCAAGATCAGAAGAAGACGATACCAACTTTTATCCTCCAAAATGATATCTAAAGCAAGCTTGCCATTTTATTAAAGCACACCAGGTTCTGGTCCTCTTACAACAGAAAAATACAAAGTGCTTTCTGTGTAGCCTCTAGGTCTAGGATAGGGGTTTTCAAAAAATTTTACTGGCAATAGGACATAGCTTACAGAATACAGACTAACCCTATAATAAGATTTCAGATGCCATAAAAAGGAATGATAAAAACAGTCGAGTGATCCAAACATAGACAGATGCAAAGTAGAAAACAAATACGGCAATTCCAAGCTCCCGAAGCAAATTAAGAGATGCAATATTCACATGTTTCCCGAAACTGTAAAAACATAAATGCATCTCCTAGATTTGAGTCACAGTAGAAAGTAGCCAACCAAACATAGAGGAATATTCATATGAATTATATCTTTCTAATTCACACAGAAGTGTATAGAGTCCATTTCTCATAGGCCTTTTGTTGGATACAGGTGGTTGGCATTCCCTTGATGCCGTTTTCACATATAATCTTATTTACCTAGCACACAATTAAATGATACTGCAAAGGGAACACACATCATAAGAAATGTCAATAAGCCTTCCTTCTCCCCACATTTCTTATGAAGCGGGAACAAAGGCATAGACACAATTGACAAACGCCTATCAAAATATCAAGAAAAGGTTGGTTTCAACTCAGTCTGGCCCCACAATGAGATAACACATACTACATATCCACCATCATAGTTGTCTGAAAACTGCCCAGAAATTTCTGCATTCATTCTGGAATCCAAGTATGAACGCATACTTATTACTCAACATGGACTTGTAGTAGTGTGAATGCGCTCACGCATGCACGAGTGAGAAGATCTAGGCAATAAGCCCTTGCCATGTCACAATCCTTTCCCAACAGTCTACAGAACTAGATGCACAACAGCGGAGGGCTGAAAATTAAGGAAAGGGGGCGGGGGCATGTGTGGGAGTGGGAGCCGGGGCCAAGAAGGCGAGAATGTCCATCTTCAACTTTCTGCGCCAACTAGATAGTTTTTTTTTATACAAGTTGGGTATAATCGGGCCAATCCACAGGCTTCATAAAACCCTCATACACACCACCGCTACCTAAACTCATCCGAATCCATATGGCAAATAATTAGTCTTTTGTCCTTGAAACAAATAGAAACATGTATCTGGGAAAATTATCCATAACATCCTAATTAGCAAAAATAAAAATCACTTAAGAATAATTATCATGAGATCTCCATCTATATATATAGAAATAAAACATGCAATTAATAGACCAATGCTAAATTCAAAGAGTCTTCACTTATATTCTTAAAACAACAAGGGGTTGCTTTGAACCCCAATAAGTACGTAATAAAAATAGATTCCATCCAAAAATTGTGAACCCAGACGATGCCACTGCGCTGAACACATGAGAATAATAGAAAGGACAAGCCAAAAGCCATTAGTTCAGTAGTACTACTGTCAGCACCGATATTTCCTATGGTTTAAATCAAAACCACCTTTAAAGGAACAAATTATCCACATCTATTCTAACATATAGAGGGAGAAGTCTGTTTTGGTGTGAACAACTTTTGAAGCTCTGTCACAAAAGTAATTTCCACAATTGTCCCTGCAGAAATTAAGTTTTTACTACTTTTAATGTGCCATCAAATAACTGCTATGGGCAAAATAGTAGTAATAGATTAAAAACCACCTTATCAAAACCACTACTCCACTATCCAAAACCATCCTAAAAACGTCTAGCACACAGAGGTTCGGAGGGGATCTGCAAGCAAGACAGGAAGTTGAAAACTGACTACTTCAGTGCAGCCAACAAGCTGGGAGTCTGGGACATCTGATCTTCATAATCAATACAATACAGATAGATGTGAAGCTCTAACTAAGTTATCTATATGACGATGAACCCACTTGAAAGGAGTAATACGTGAGACCTTTCATATCATATTGAATATTATTGAAGTTGCAAGTAACCTCTATATATCATCCAGCATCCATCAGCTATCTATCAGCTACATACTCTCTAAGAAATATGAAAAGGAAAGCGAGGAATATTATTGGTCCCTTAAGCCGGAAAGGCATATCATAAGATTGGCTAGTGTGAAGGGTGACACTTGCACAATCGGTCATCAAATAACATGAGTCACATGACCATAATAACCTGGGACATAAAAATAGTTTAGATTTTGGAAATTCAATCGTAGCCATGTGATAAATCATGTTGAAGAGCTCGGTGATTGGGACATAAGGCTCGGTTTGGTTTGGTTTGGTTTTAAGAGCTCGGTTTTCACCTATTTATCTTCCGAAAGCACTTTTCAACTTCAAGAAATTTCAAATTACCCATTTTTGTACGTTACTTACTAGTGACTAGCAAGGCCAAGGAGGGAGCTTAGTAGCATGAAGCGGAAGTGGGGGCAGGAACTGAAACGGGAGCGGGTGCAGGGGAGCGGTGGCACCGCTCCTAAGGTTGGGAGCGCCTAAGGAGCGTATATAGATTATATAAAATACTTAACCATTAAAGGAAAAGTGATATTTACTGAAAAAATTTCCAATCTTAAAAGTGCAATTATTGGAAGTTATATATTCTCAATTTGCAAAACTTCTTGACTAATATGATTTTCATATTCTTATTTCCACAATGGCATAACTCCCTTAAAAGTAAGAGAATAATTGCCTAAATGGGCCGATAAGCTCCCATCTTAGTTAGAAGCGAGCTCCCGTCTTGAGGGGAGCAAGCTCCCGTCAAGCTTTCATCTTGGGAGCGCCGATTCGAGCTCCCGTTTAGGGAATGCACCCATTTTAGAAGGATCCTGCAACTAAGGGAGGGAGACAAGGCTTAAAATTTGAGTACTGAAAGCAAGGCGAAAGTTTGAATTTGTAGTGTTCACAACTTAGTAGCACGAAGTAGGAGCAGAAGCACCTAGAAGCTCCTAAGGTTGGGAGCGCCTAAGGAGCATATATAGATGTCATATAAATACATATATAAAGTATCTTTAAATACTAAACTATTGAAGGAAAAGTGATTACTTATGAAAATTTTCACGATCTTAAAGGGTACTTATAGGAATTTAGATATTTTCAATTTGCAAAACTTCTTGAGTGATAAGATTTTCATATTTTTATTTCCACAATGGCATAACTCTCTTAAGAGTAAGAAAATAATAGCCTTAACCGCCCAATAAGCTCCCATCTTGGGAGCGCCGATTCGAGCTCCCGTCTTGGGAGCGCGCCCATTTTAGAAGGATTCTGATGGAGTACTAAGGTTCACAACACTATTTCTCACCAACTAGCAAACGAACAAGCAAGAACCTTGAAAACCCAAATTCAAAATCATCTCTTGTCTGACAAACATATCATATGATTGGCTAGTGTGAAATAACATGGCTAGATTAACAGGGGTGACACATGCACAGTGGGGCATCAAATAACATGACCATTAATAACCTGGGCGATAAATATAATAAGACATGGAAATTCAACCGTAGACATTGGAAAAATCATGTAGAAGTGCTTGGTTTTGATCTAATTTATCTTCTGAAAGCACTTTTCAACTTCCAGGTATTTTTAAATTACCCATTGCTGTACTGTACTTGGCTAGTGTGAAATAACATGGCTAGACTAACAGGGGTGACTCTGACACATTGGGGCATTAAATAACCTGACCACACTAAACTGGGCGAGAAAAATAGTTAGATATTGAAATACAGCCATAGCTATGTGATAAATCCTGTTGAAGTGCTCGGTTTTCATCTAATTCATCTTCCAAACTCACTCTACAACTTCAAGCAATTTTCAATCACCCCCATTTTGTACTGTACTTGCTTGAAGGAGAGAGACAAGGCTTGTATTTGAGCACAGAAACCACAGTTAAAGCTAAATTTCAAATTTGCATTATCCACACCACCACACCTCACAAACTAACTGAAGAACAAGCAAGAATCTTGAAAAGCCAAATTCAAAATCATCTCTTGTCAAACCATCAACCTTGGGGCAGTTCAAGCCGTGTCACACACAATGACACTGTCCAAGAGAACTCTCTAAAGAACACTCCACTTTTATGTGCTTCACATTTCACATTCAAAGTTCTACTTAGTTTTCGCAGAAACGGAACTAGATGAAAAATAGAACCCAACATTGGTACCTGCTGAAGCAATCTAAAATTTAAAGTTCCAGTTTGCAGTATCAACACCACTACACCTCACAAACTAGCAGTCTACCAGAAGAACAAGCAAGAATTTTAATACCAACCCAAATTCAAAATCATAAAAGGAGACTCCACTCAATGTTCTAAAAGTCGGCCGCCTAGGCACTAGGCGGTGGTCCAGCGCCTAGATTAGGCAGCCGACTAGTCAGGCACCTAGTCCCCGCCTAAGCGCTAGGCGGCCAACTAATCGGCGCCTAGGCGCTAGGCGCCCCTTTTTTGCCCGACCAGCGCCTAGCGATTTTTAGAACATTGACTCCACTTCTATAAGCTACACACTAAGAAAACTAAACTACATTTGAAGAGTCATGTTAGCAAAAAGAACTCAAAGGGAGAGAGCATACTTACTGCACTATTTTAGCGTAGCTCTCTCACTCTTCGAGTTTGAAGAGAGAGAAATGTCAATTCAAACTGACACATCATCAAATATAATAATGACGAGTGGTGAACTAATTGATTTTTTTTTGGCAAAGTGGGTCACTTAAAGTTAAAAGAGTAATACTAAAAAATTTAAAGGTTAAAGAGTCCCTTGGAGTGGACTTGTCGCAAATGGCCTTTCAACATGCCACATGTGTCACCGAAGCTACATTGGCTATAAAAATTTGCTACCTCTCATGGAGATGCTCTAAGCTCTACTTAGTTTCACAGATATGCTCTAAGCTCTTAAGGGATGCTCCACTTCAGTGTTCTAAAAGTCGAACGTCTAGGCCAACTAGTCCCTGCCTAGGCGCTAGGTGGTGGTCCAACGCTTAGATTAGATGGCCAACTAGTCAGTGCCAAGTCCTAGCCTAGGCGCCCCTTTCCGCCTTTCCACCCGACTAGTGCCTGGCATTTTTAGAACATTGCTCCACTTCCACAAGCTAAACACTCTAAGCTCTACTTAGTTTCACAGAAATGAACTAGATGAACTGAAAAGATCCTAAGCTTGGTACCTGCTGAAGCAAGGCAATCCTCTGATTCGTCGCAGCCATAACCACGGCGCAAAACGGGAACCTCGACGCGTTCAAGCTATTACTCATCTTAAAACCCTCACTGGCACGTATACTCCCTCCCCACGCCACGAAATTCTCGTTCACAAACGCCGCCAGCACTTCGGAACACAGCGTCCCCTCGCAAAACGCCGGCGTATCCGGGTGATCAGGCGAGTGCAGGTACACGAACAACATCTTGAACTCGTGCCTGGACCTCTGCAACGCGTCCATAAACCCTTCCGCCACGAAATTCGGCCGCGCCGTCGCGCCGTATAACCTCTCGAATTCCGCCACGAAGTCCGCCGCCTCCGCCGCGGCCCCCGACAACGGAACTAACGGCGCCGCCGCGCCGTTACGGTTCGAGCTCAGCCCGATTACGCCTAGGGAGTAGGAGAGGACGCCGCCGGCGGCCCACAGGCCCAGCCCAATAGCGCCGGAAATGAGCCCTAGACTACCGGAAATAATGGAAAACGGCAGCGTAATGAGCTTCCAGGCGAGACCGGGCGGGGCGGCTGCTCCGCGGACGACTAGGCCCGATTCGGTTGCATCGGATTGGTTACTGGTTCCGACGACGCCGTTCGGGGCGGGGGTTGCGGTGGAGGTACTGGTTGCGGTGGTGGTGGTGAAGGTGGAGATGGCTTGTTCGAGGTCCCAGTCGTGGGCGGAGAGGATCTCGCGGCACAAATCGGGGTCTTCGACGCCTGTGATTGCTTGGAAATAAGCCAATTTGTCGGCTACATCGACCATTATACCTGTTATCTATTTCTGTATCTGTGAATTCAGGGAAGGTTTAGCCAGAGAATTTGATCGGATTAGGGTTTCGAAAAGCACAAACGATAATCGATCAGACTCTCTTTCTCTCTCTCTCGTTCTTGCAAGTAATCAGACTCCAAAAATTCTTAAACCTGTCGGGTTTCTACGTAAGACGGTCGTCATTTGAGACCTTTAAAAACAAGATTATATAAATAGATTAATCCCCCGTTCTTAAACGAGAGTCACTCCCACTAGTATTACGGACTCTCAATAGATATTTGTCAATTTATAATATTTTATATATATAATATAAATTTTTTTGATAAATTTTAATTAATTTTATTAGATAAATTTTTTAAAATTACTAAAAATGTCATTAAGTTGTGAGACATAGGCCATTTTATAAGTGACACGTATATCAAAAAAGAGCTCTCGTTAAGGAATGGATGGACTACAATGCTACGATGACCACTTGGATAACATGGGATGTGTCGCTGCATTGGAACACGTTACATGAGACTCAAAATATGCTTACTAGAGATGTTTATCAAAGAATTACTAGTGAAATACAAAACAAAAATGCTAAGAATGTATCTAAGTGTACATCCATTTCCACATCTTCTCTCACAAGTGATTGTGGGTCCTATCATTACTTACAGAGATATATAAAAATTGATGTAAATTTTGATGTATTTCTAATTTGGTTCAACACAAAAAGTTTAAGACCACATTTTAAAACCACAACTCCGTATACGATTGTGCCCTAAGTCCGTTAGATATGACCGATAACGAATAAGAAACCGTGTCAAGAATTGTGTTTTAATATGTGTTTGTAGAATTGCTTATACCATGAATAACGACACTGCCCATCGGTTTTTGCCAGCGTTAAAGACATGGGGCCTAAAACGGCAGCTTATCCGTTACCAAACGGCGTCATGTTTTTTACTTGGTATTAGTATTTGTTTGTAGAAACAGTGACATCGTTCCTCCATCCTTCCATAAACTGTTTGGGACTATAAAAAAAAAAAACAAACAAACTAGGCACGCTTTCCAAAATTAAACATTTCCTAATTGGGAGGCCAACAAAAACATGAATAGAATATTCCGCATAGAGGAAAACGTCACGTGGTGCTCTAGTATCTTCGATTTCACCACCCATGTTGGCGTCGAGTTCAAGATTAAGTGTATAAATCTCATTCTAATGCGTTACGGTGAAAATTCCCTTCATAATTTCTCTTACGCCATTCAGATTCCGGCACGCAACTAAGTTGAGGATCTTTACTTCAATGGATATAGGAAATTTGAGGAAATTCTTTCGATACATGCACTCTACGTACCAAGACTTTGCCTCGAAATTCTTTTGAATTTATTGTAATGTTTTAATAAATTTCTTGTCCTTCTTGACGTAAATATGCTATAGATGTCTCAAGATTTTCGAAATCGGTGTCCAACGAAGTAAGCACAAAGTTGAGATCTTGGCGACTGGTCTGCCAAAAGTGGTAACAGCAAAATGTTCAATCGAGTATGAACATCAATTCCTACAAAAGAAAAGTTAAGCACATCACTTGCTTCAATTTGTTTCTCGGACACTAAACCACATAACAGTACGACACTAGTTTCTCCACTTTTTATTTTTTTGATAACCAGGTGTTTGGGCTAACTTACGCTCGCCTCCACAAGTTTCTCCACTTAAAGCTCTTTTCTTGAGCTAATCCACTTATATAAAGCACCAAAATTTCATTGATCACCAGCAAGCATAGCATGATAATGCAATGCATAACACATTAACATATTCTCTGATACATCAATTCCTAAAGTTGCTATTTATGCTACACAAACATAGAGAATAAAAATGTATGGATTCTTCTGACATTGTTACTCATTCAAGCTCCTCAATCAGAGCCTTACCCCTGGCTTCTACTCTATTTTGCACTCTCAAAGTACCTCCTCTGTTGCCTGCAAATTCCATAGCTGAACCCTTCTCTGCATTCACAAGGGCTGCCACCGAATGCCAAGCTTCTCCAGGCTGCTCATGTACCCAACACATAATAAAGTAAATCTTCCTCTCCCCAAGCTTGAGCTTACTCCTGATTTCTCCCCTCTTTGATATCTGCTGTTTCTCGGACTTCAGCTCCCCCTCCGCAGCTTGAACTAGCCTCTGGAGATCACAAAGCAAACAGACTAAAGCAGCACCCCCAAGAGAAAGTAGAGCTATTACGTCATCTAGAAGGCCCAATCCAAATTGCAAACCACCCATGTGTCTAAAAGCCGGGGAGCAAGTTTGTTCCAAGCAATGAGAGAGTGCTTCTGATACGGACTCCGGCTGTTCCCCCTGACCCAGAACAGAAGATACACTCAACACGACCATAGATGCTCCTATGGGATCCGATTGCCAATCCCCATTGTAGAGTCTCAGAGTGAAACAGTAGGTATATATGATGTCAATTAGGTGAACAGCTAATAGTGGAGATGGCTCAGTTGAGCTGAGCTTGTTGATGGGGGGTAATGGCATTTCAGGGCCAGGTGGAATGTCGTGCGTTGGATCACTTTCCGGACCATGTTGTGTAGAGGTCACTGTTTCTTCGTTGGAAAGAGGTTGGACGAGTTGTGTCCCTTCTCGACTTAGAGATATTGTCCTAGCAGAAGGCTTCAACCACCATGGTTCCCATGGCTCAATCAACTTGCTCAGCTCTCCAGAAGCAACAGCTCTTTGAAAACGTTTCTTTTCTTCTGCGGTTAAATCATCGAAATCTATTTGGTCTCCTGTGGACAGAGAAGAGCTAAAATCAGTTTCAACCTGAAAAAAGCCCCGTAACACATCTTAATAAAGACCAGCATCTGAGAACTAAAGAAGAGGGAGCACGAAACATACCAGACAGAATCTTTTCCATAGTCTCCTCCGACAAAGTTGAATCTGACAAGGTTTAAGAAAAGCATTCCAGAAAGGACCTCTCTTAGCAATTGAGAATTTTAGACAAGTAGAACAAAATACCAAGGAAATATACCTAGTACAAAAGAAGTTGGTATAGGTAGAATAACAGAGACTGGTTCGTCTAATTTCTAGAGACGACCAAGCCTTAAAGATGAAAGTTCAAAGAGGAAGAATGAGAAGAAGCCACCGTACATCAAAATATCCTCAATTTGTAAGCTTTTACCCTTTAATGCCACCCAGACAAAAGGATGGGGAGATGATGCTATAAACTTTAATTAGAAGCGGCAATTTGGATGCATCACTTTTCAAGTGCACTAGCGGTTTTAATTCAGAATTATCATAGTTTCGCTGCTCTCTCCCCCTTGGAGGAAATCCTGCAATTTAATAAATAGACTACGATATGATCATATCACTCTGGGAGACTGATTCTCACATACCAACAAGTGCGAAAATATTTTTTTTTATGCATACACTTCCAGGTTAATACATCACAGGCACCTAGGTGTAGGCTGTAAATTTGGTGGCCTAGGTAAAAAGTAATGCGGCGACATTCTTTTTGGCACAAAAGGGCTTATCACTGTCAGACTATCCCCATTTCCCAGTGTTCATATATTTTGTAAGATATTGGATAAATCAAAATAAAGCAAGCACAGTGAAGCGAGAAGTTCGACCCTGATGATAGCTATATCACTGTCAGTCTATCCCCATTCCCCCAATGTCCATATACAGTGATACCCTACCAATGTAGTGTATTCAAGTACCTAATGGTAAACCATCACCAAGCAACTAGTGTTCTGATTGCAGAATATCTCTCCATTCCATCTCAATGTGGCAAGCTTTTCAATTATTTCTTGGAAACCAAGCGTGTCACTCTTACACTACCTCCTCTTACTGTAAAATCACTTGATCTGAAGCGAAAATGCAAGTGAGAATACTTCTATATTTTTGAAAGATTAGCAGATTAGACTTGTAGAGTAGCTATAAAGCATCATTCCCCTAAATGCAATTCCTTTTCAGGTTCTTATCTGCCTTCCAAAGGCTAACATTCAATTAGAGAAAAATAAAACCAAGTAACCCACTCACTAGAAAAGTATGATCTAATTTTGTAGGAATTCCATTTAAATATCCGAAAGCACTCATAGAACAACTGACAACTGACAAGCGATGGATGGATGCCAGATTCACCAAAACATGCAAATAAAAGCTAGAAATCCATTATCTAACCAAAAAAATATCTCCTAATTTTGCAGGAATTGTCATTCAAAAATCAGAAACCAGTCATAGAACATCTGACATATGGCCATATTCACCATTATATTGAGGAGAAGTAAAATTTTTGGAGATAGAGAGTACTAGCTTACCATCCTCATCCATGCTATCCACCTCTTCCTCTGAATGGAACCGCTTGAGTATCTCCAACATTTTATGTTTAGTTTCATCATCTGTTTGCAATTGTTGCAGCTCTCCCACCACATTTTCTCTATTGAATGATTCAGTGCAGCGTAGACTATGGGACTGAAAAATGGAAAATGACGTCAACATCTAATGAAAAACAGGAACAGATTGGGATCATAGAACAACTACATTTGATAAAACCAATGAACATATGTTTACGGGCGACGACAACAGTAACGATGGATTTGCATATAAATATCCTAAGATTTTTAGTTTCTTGGTATTATGTGGAATATAGATGTCAAATTCCTCTTATATCAAAATCGAATACTCTAGCTGTTAATTCTTGCACACCCCAAATCACAAGCCGGTCAAGCCCATTTACTGATATTAATATTTTATTTATTTATGCTGATTCCAAAGGGCAACATTCAGTCCGCCCATCCCACCACATATCAGTTTATGATTTGAGAGTTTAAATAGGTGGAGTCATTACTCATTACGAACTAGATTCAAACCATATGTTAATTTCAACACCCTAACAAAAAATTCTAGAGCTGTCACCGCATATGTTCATTGCTAGCAATTAAAATCATTCAAACAAAACTCAAATATGGACACTCACCTTGTAGCATTGAAGGGAGCAATACCGTGTATTGCATCGAGGACAAGTGTATTGTGAGAATTGCTTTTGGCATCTGCATAAAAGAAACCAAATAAAATTCACAGGTATACGGGGTTCATTTAGAGAACACTAATTATGGCAATGAAAATTAGGTTTGAAGTACTGTAATACAGGGACTAAATCTCTCTACACTAAGCAAATGTAGTTTCCAACAATAAAATCAAGCCCTCTCCTTATTTCTCTCTCCTATGCGGCATTATCCTAATAAAATTTGTTTCCTTCTTTTTTCCCCCTACACTTTTCAAAATACCAAAAGTTAAATATAAAAAGTTACAAAATAAATCTTTCAAACTTCCTTTCATAAATAGAGGGGTAAATAACGTAACATTACTTAACCCATAGCTAAGCTATAAATAACATTAACTATATTAGTTTTTTTTTTTCTTGATCCCATGTATAGCACGGGTAGGACGCTTCTTGTTTCCTATACAAATGTAGTTACCAACTGTGATGTGCTCTTCATTACTTCACCAAATTGAATGTGAATTCTAAAAACTAAGCCTACTACAAAGTTTTGAATGTGAATTTCTAGAAACGAAACAGATTTTTCTGGACATGACTCTTGCAGCGCAGAAAGCCAGTTACAAAACATCAATTACAATTTACAAATCCCCCATTGCTATTTCGTTGAAAAATTGAACTCAAGTACCATTACAGAGAGCAGCAAGCAATTAATTTATCTTATTTTTCTCGTTTGAACTACAATAACCCCAAACACATATATATTACAGAAGAATGAAGTTTGGTGAGCTTACACTCGGCAGACTATACGCGAGGCCGGAGCAAATTGGGACGAATTTGGCGGGGCCTCACTGGTAATGATCGTCTCCTCCATCCACCAACAAAATTGCGAAATACGAAAGAGCCCGAAGCTAGTACTGGTGTATGACGAGGTAAGGGAACGGGTTATTGGAAGTTTGAAGTTGAAGTGAGTGATGGAGAAGCTTTGCAGCAGAGGAATGTCTGTGACATTGGCGGGGAAAATTCCAGGGAGAAAGCCCTAGAATGCACAAGAAAGGAGATGGGTTCTTATATGGGCCGGGCTAAGTCGGTTGTTGGGATTGTTTTCTAATTGGACTCCAGCCCATCCAGGGCCCAAAAGAAAGTTAAATAGTATATGAATTTTTGAAAGGAAAATGATTTGGCACTCCCGATTTTGATAATTACACTCTAAAATTTGTCTTTTAATGTGTTTTGAAAAATTGTGCTAGGTGTACTTTGAAGACAAAATTTGGAGTGTGAGTATAAAAAAGTGGAGTGCCAAAATCAATTTCCTTTTGAAATGATAAACGAAGATTACAACAAGGGAAAAAAAGAAATTTAAAAGAAAAAACTAGGGAGAAAAAGATTGTCTTCCTTGAACAATTGTCCTTATTATCAATGTATTTCTTACTCTTCTTCAAAAAAGAAAAGAAAAGGATATGCTAATTTGCATGCAAGTATTAGACCAAATGCTTATTAAGAATGACTTGCTTGACTAATCAATACACTTGTAATAAAAGAATGTAAGATGGTAAGCCAAGGCATGCGTTGAAAACACAAAATTGCCCTCGTAAGGTTTGTCCTCCGATTTGTTTAGCTGGGGATGGTTTAGGTATTGCATGTCTTCCTTCCACAACAAGAAAAGTAAAGCTTCATTTTCCATAATTTGAGGGAGGAAGTGTCCTTACATTACTAATTGGCGCAGCAAATTACTATTGGTGCAGCTAGAAAAAAGTAGGATGGTAAGCCAAGGCATGCGTTGAAAATACAAAATTGCCCTCATAAGGTTTGTCCTCCAATTTGTTTAGCTAGGGGTAGTTTAGGTATTGCATGTCTTCCTTTCACTACAATAAAAGTAAAGCTTCCTTTTCCATAAATTGAGGGAGGAAGTGTTGATCCTTACATTATTATTGGTGCGGCAAATTACTATTGGTGCGGCTATAAAAATGTAGGATGGTAAGCCAAGGCATGCGTTGAAAATACAAAATTGCCCTCGTAAGGTTTGTCCTCCAATTTGTTTAACTGAGGGTAGTTTAGGTATTGCACGTCTTCCTTCCACAACAGTAAAGCTTCCTTTTACATAATTTGAGGGAGGAAGTATCCTTACATTACTATTGGTGCGGTTATAAATATATCCAATACATCAAGACAATCTCTCTCTAACTCTCTCACTGTGAACATCTCGGAGGCACCGCAAGCACGAGATTAACGAGAATAAGTGCACATCGCTCTTGTCAAGCATATTATAGCCCCTGTTGATCTCGTATACCTCTTTCTCTCTCCCTCTCTCTCTCTCCATATATGAAGAAGTGAGTGTGTGTACCGCTGTAGATACAGACATACATGCATGGATTAGGCAATTGAGTTTGCGATTTGCTATTTATTCTAATTTGTTTGATTTTTAGCTAATTACATGGAACGAATTGTTGTGATGCAATTGAGAATCCCTGATTTATTTTCTGCTATAGCGGCCTAACAGTTTTTGGACAAAAACATGTGAAAACGAATAATCTAGCAATATTCCTTCATAAAGTGCTTTGCCAATAACTCTTCCAAGAAACTCAAACCTCTGGATATCATTGTCTATAAACCTTGCTGCCGTGTTAGGAATAAGGAGTCTGTCTGAAGTTGAGGTCTGAGAGAATAGCCCATACCTTTGACCGAAACAAAAAGAAAAAGGTTGCCAGTCGAATATTTGCAGAAGTTCTTTTTGTGCCTATCATTGAAGGATTAAAACATTTCAAAAGCAAAATAAGGGTTCCTTTTGCGCCTTGAAAAAGATAGAGGTACCAATTAACTTCCTTCCTTTTGTTCAATTCAAATTCCATAAGATCTATGGTTCAATTCAATAACCTACTTGCTATATCTCTATTATCATCACAACGAAAACTTGCGCCTTGCGCCTTGAAAAAGATAGAGGTACCAATTAACTTCCTTCCGTTTGTTCAATTCAAATTCCATAAGATCTATGGTTCAATTGATCAATAACCTATTTGCTATATCTCTATTATCATCACAACGAAAACAAAAAACACTTCTCGACTGCAAATTCATCCAATGAGCATGTGGAAACGTGTGAAGCACGGGCATTGCACTAATTGTTTAAAAAAAAGCCTCACAAAATGAATGCTTGAATACCTCTTCAAAAAAAAATGAATGCTTGAATTAAAAATCCACAATAAAACTTTACGAAAAAGGGGTAATATTCACCCAGCATGGACAATGAGTAATGTTCACTCACTATTTAGGTGGGTGAGCAAAAAAGTACTCCAAAACCTGAAAACAACTATCAAGGCGTGGGTTGGTGGTTGTCAAAGGTTGGCTATCACCGGAGTTTTTTGTTTTATAGTGCCGCTAGTGATGTATATTGCTAGCTACACCACTGCAGCTCTTTCACAATTATGAAGAAGAGTTACACTTACAAAGCTACTCACGATTCTCCAATTTTTACATCATTTGATAGTTTTCATAGTCTACGAAAAAAATTAAGATATATTTCATGAAATCCACCACGGCCCACATAACTTGGCATAAAAACTTAAAAGATTTACATCGTCACTGCGAGATTGGAGTAACTCTTCTTGAACTGAATATGTAAAACTATGCATAATCACTGCATCAAGGAACTCAATCCCCTTGGCGGTTTGCATTTCCCTTAACTACAGATAACCACTGCATCATACTTATGTTTGCTTTATTATCCTGCCAGCTTTTCTTTTTTCCATCATACAATTTACGCGGCTCGATCGATCAGTCATGTAGCATCAATTCAGACCATCTGAATGACCCCCATGGTTCCCTCATCTTTTAGCCGATTCGACAAATTTATGTTACGCGGTTGGTTTTGTTTGGTCTTGTCATCGTTGGCTGGCTTGAACTCAGCCAGTGTCTCTAACTCTTCAACTGCATCGACAATGCCTTCAACCCGTGCTTCGATTTCAATCAGCAATGAAGCAAAAGTGGCAACTGGTATGACTTCCACTAGAGGGATTGGAATAGCTGTCGAAATCAGTTCACTTTTGCTGTTGTCATTTTCAGATTGTTCAACCTCTGGACCTGGGGGTGGAATGAGTAAACCAGGAAGGGATTTCAGTTTATCTTGGAGCTCCTTTACTGAAACGTTCATTTCTTCAATTAAGAAATCTAGTTTCACTGATTTCCTCATTGTCTTGATGTTTGTTGCCAACTCCCTTATGACAATTGAAGAGTTGCTGCTTACTCTTAAGCTGAGATCACTTAGATGCTTCTTTATCAAGTCAGGGCCCTGTAAATCAGTCAGAACATAATAAAGCTGACTATATACATAGAGCAATGATAGAAACACGTCTTTAAAATACAACTCCGGACACGACCGTATGAGGAACCGTTAGATGCACATCGATTCACATACATCTAACGGTTTCGGACACAGTTGTGTCCGGGGTTGTGCTTTGAAGGTGCGTTCCTAGACTTTTTGAAATACTTATACAGGTGTGTATGTTTGTATGTAGCAGTCTTCTTCTTTTTCTTTTCTTTTTTTCCGAGAGGAGTGTGTGTGGCAGTCTAACGAAGCTGAAATTAAAAGAGAGGAAAAGAATGCAAAACTCAAAACAGAATAAGGATCTCTTCAGCATAACAAACAGGATGAGCTATATCCTTTACACAAGAATGTTCGTTTTCGTGTTTTGGTTTTCTGCTTTTAAGTATTGTTTTCAAGTCATTGGAGAGCTGAAGTCGAAACATGTTTGGCAACCGTTTTCGTTTCCAAAAATTGGTACTGGTGTTCGGAAGTCGCACTAATTAAGTAAACAAAAGGAGTATTCTTGTACTTTTTTCAGAACAGTTTTCTTTCCACTATTTTTTCTCCATCACTTTCGATGGCTTCTTTCCCGAGCGACCACTTTTGGCCACACTGCACTTGTCCTCAAAATAAGTTTCTGAGAATATGTGTGAAAGGCCAAGGTGTTGGCCTAGTAAAAAGCGGCACGCCTGGTTTTAAGTCTGAACACTACGAACCGTAGTTTTCCTCTCCCTAGTCTCCTCGTATGGGATGTATAAAGAAGAGAAAACAAGCCATCGACTTGAGTTTTACTACTTTATTGCTGGTAATAGACAACAAGCGCGTCAAATTGTTTTGGTGAAAGAAAATTGAGAATTTTATCACACACACAAGATTGGAGAGTTACCTGATTTTCTGATATCAGACAACTACTAAGTGCCTCTATCCCGTAAGCACAATCGCGCATTGATGCCCCAATTTTAACGTACTGATTCCACGGATGCTGGAAGCTGAAGCGGCCATGCGCAGGCTCCCATATAGCGAATCCAGCCTGCACAATATAAACCCCCTTCTTTTTTACATCAAAGGTTCCAAATAAAATTTTCCATATCCATTTCCAATAATCTTCTCGCTTACCATAGTTTCTTCAGTTGCCTTTGAGTTCATCACACATTTGTAGCCTTGCAATTTCTTTTCAAACTCTTTGTCGCTGCTGTTGGTTCCCCCACTGCTATCAAAATACTGAACGGCACAGCCTAGACCATTGTTTGAAAGATTAATTTCTAAAACAAACTAACATTAAGCACAAGATATTTATTTTGGAGTTGTATTGGAAAGAACTTACAATCCAATGAATTTGCTAGTTTGTCCATGTTATGTATGATGAGACGATGCAGCTCCTCACCAGCCCAAATGGGGCAGATAAGTGTTGTTATAACAACGCAAATTGAAATCCCTATGATAATGGTGGAGAGTCTTTGACGGGCCAAGTAAAACAATTTCTCCACCCGATAACCTGATACTGAGACTAGGCTGAATGTCAAGATGAAGATCATAGCACCGTAATCAAACCTTGCTTTTATTACAGGAATGAATCTAGAGAAAGTTGCCGCAGAAGCTGCGAAAACAAAAACCAGCGAGTGAGACTTGTGCAAAATGCAAGTAAGGAAGTACTTAAAATTTGAAAAATGAACAGACCTAGTAGGAAGACCGAAACACCAACTACAACAGGCTCAAAATTTTCTCCTGACTGACTAGCGATCCAATGAACCCCAACAGCTAGGAACCCGGCAAGAAGAGTACCTGTAGCTCTATTCAAGCATTTACAGACTGTTGCACCTGCAATTTAAACATCTTTAGCTTCTTTCTTCTTTTCATTTAACAAGTTCACTCTTTCAAGTGTTTGAAGCTTTTAGGCATTTGTTGGTCCTTACCAACAGTGTACTCAAAGATTACGACAACGGTCATGATAGCCCACATGGAAGTCCCTCCAAGACCTTCATACAAAGGTCTCATATAATAGAAGAGTGAGACAATTGTGAGAGCTACCCCTACTTTGAGACAATGGATCACTTTTCTGGGGTCATCTACTCCCAACTCCCATGCTTTTTTCAAAAAACTCCATGCCTTAAAAAATGCGCCGTTCATAATAGTTCCAGACTCTGATGGCACAATTGTTGATGAGCCATTTGCTTCCTTTCTCTTCCACTCAACTGTTCCAGGATCTTCCCTTAAGTTGCTATTCATCTTCTCGTGCAAAGCTTGAAATGTAAAGAGAAAAAAAGATGAGAAAGGTAGGTGATTTAGAAGGAGAAGTTTGTGGCCAAGTACTCCAATGCCATTCAGAGACGGTACTAGGCCAAGTTTGGTTAATTAAAGTGACCGTTGCAGCTTGTATATAAAGAGCATTGTTACGAAAAGTAATGCAGCAGGAGAAAGAAAGAAAGAAAGAAAGAAAACTTCCAATGGCATATGGATGTTGCAGGCTTTTTAACTTTCTGTTCTTTGTGTTGGTCCTTTTATTTCACACACGTTCAGTAGCCAGCCCGCACAAGTGACATTCATGTATGCACACACGTAAAGTGTACAATGCGAATCAAAACCATACAATGCATAATCGAATTCAATCTGTTCTCTTAATGTGCAAAGCGAAGGGTTAGGAATCAATGGTATGAGCAAGAAAGATCTAAAGTTGCTGATCAAAAAAAAGAAAGAAAGAAAGAAAGGTTACAAGTCCAAAAGTGGACCAATCAGATGGACAAGTACAATGATTCAACGAATCACATAACCATATATACTTCTCTAATTATAATCAGATGTGAACTTTATATTCAAAACTTTTGACTAATTTTAAAGAGGAACCACCCTAGATGTTCAACTTTTAATTCAAATATTGGTGCCATTGTTTATGTTTTCAGACAAGCCATTGTTTGTTTGAGATTGATATCAAGGATATATTCCAGGAATATACTTTCCTATGGGAAGCACATTTAAAGGTGTCTGGATTTTTTTTTCTGAGGGAGAAATGCAAAGAAACTTGATCTGTGGTCACTAGCTAGTGACCGTTCTTTAGATGAGTGGTAGAAACAAGATTTCCTGAAACAAATTTAGTACCTTAAATTAGGTCAGCATGGAAAGATTTTGGTTTTCTCTTCATCATCCATTTCTGATAAGTGGGTACTTTGAATCAGATTCCTCTGTCATATGTCACATGTGCCTCTCATGGTTAAGGAAAATTAAGGCGAAGGGCAACACCTGAAAATAGATGCCGTCACATCCCTTTTTGACAACTCAGATGTCCAGACCAGCTTACGCACATATCGACTCTCTTATATTTTGATCTAGCAATGCACTAGTCCATTATCAGTGCTGGTGGAGTATTAGATTTCCCATCCCAATTGATAACAATAAGTACTTATGATTCCCTTAAACATAAGAAGGAAAAAAGGACAAAAATAACAAAACTAACTTAACCAAGATCATGGCACCAAAATATGTTTTTGTTTAAAAAAGATGGAGCAAGAAACCATAAATACCCACTTCAGATTGTTTTCTATGTGACTGATTTGTCTTGGTCTCCATCACCATCACACCTAACTAGATGACATATACTCTGCGAACACGTGTCGACATGAGAGAGAGAGAGAGAGAGAGAGAGAGAGAGAGAGAACTATTTACAAGCTTATTTCAAACAATTCCAGTAGGTGATGACATTTTCCAGAAGTGGAAACCGCAATATGTCTTAACAAACCACAATTACTAAGTTAAAACAAGACAGGACAAAAATAATCTGAAGTGGTCTCCCTCTGCGTACTGATACTAAAGCAAATAGATGAAAACTGCAACCCCAAGGAGCTGGCCTAACTGTGAAGGCTTGAAACTTAGAGGGTTCGCTCCCCCCGAAGGAATCAAGTTTGAAACTTCTCATGCTATCAATTCATGGCGGTGAGATTGATCCCCAGATTAATCAAGGTATGCGTAAGATGACCCAGACACCTGAGTGGGCAAAAAGTAAATGGGCTATCTGCTCATGTCACCACTTGGGTTTCCTGTACATTTGTAGAAAGTGGGCATTTGTGTTTTTTAAACAATATTTGAATGGGCTATGTTTTGACTTCAAAAAGAATGGGAAGAGCACTTATCTCAGTGTTGAAGCCTTTCCACAGCTACACTATCTGAAAGGCTAACTCAACTATCAAAGCAGTTGTCTGCACTACAAGTCCTTTTCTTTGTAAATATTATCATCTATCTTCGTCACATGCTGATACAGTACTTTATATTGTTTGTTATTAGCCTTTGCCGAAAGCACATTCTAGCCTTGTTAAAGTCTCACTTAGGTCTCAATTTACAATTCCAAGTAATATCAAGCATACGTTCCAATCCAAAGAGGCATTCTGGTATCGATTTATTACCGGCCTTCACACATTCGCTGATATCAAACCAAGAATTAGACACAAAATCAAACATATCAATCAAGATGACTATAAAATCAAGCCAAATAACAATTGAGTTAAATAGATCAATTATGAATATTTGATTATAGAAGGCCAAATAATACCTATTTTCAGTTATGCCTTTGCACTCATTAAGCCTCTCTCTTTTTTTTATCGGCAAAAGAAGAAATTTATTAAAAATGGGAAAAGGGGGGAAGGGGATCAAACAAAATGTTGGAAGATACATCACAAGGGCAAAGCCCAAACCATCCGAGGGTCTACAAGGGTCCAAATCAAATAAGACATTAAAGCCCAACCCAAACCCAAATAAATCACAGAAAAGCTCCAAAACATCCAAACCTGGTCCAAATCTGGACTGGCCCACCCTACCCATCTCCAAAACCCTAACTACACAGCCACCCCTTCCGTACAAACCACCGACTCCTCGCCTCGCCGTTAAGCCGAGCCAATTTCTCCCAGATGTAGAGATCAGCGGCGGAAAACGAACCAACCTATGAAAAAAGAAACCGTAGCAGTCAAAGCTAGAGGTCCAACCACCACCAACAGCCACACCTCCCCATCTCCACCCCAGCAGCACAAACACCAACAGCAACCCAGCAACCCAGAAGCAGCGAAATGACAGCCCCACGCCCGATATAGAGCTCCGAATGGTCGCCGACCGGAGTTCAGCACACAAAACGATCAGAACACCCAGCCATGTGGGCCGCATCCACCCCACCACCACCAGACAGAAACCATTACCGATCGATGCCCCCATCATTAAGCCTTTTTCCTTAAACAAAAATGCATTTTCAGGGGGAAAATAGGGTGGCGATAACCCATCCTATGGACAATTGAGTTAAATAGGTCAATATGAATATTTGATACTTCTTTTAACCCATCCTATGGACAAGCATTGAGATATTACACAAACTTCAACATAACATAAAATTCCATAGACGAAAATCAAATGTTTAATGCTCTTTAATTGTCAATATATCTCACAAACTTCAACATAACATAAAATTCCATAGACCAAAATCAAATGTTCAATGCTCTTTAATTGTCAATGGGGGTAGAGGAGGGTCATAGTGGTCTTTTATTACTAAAAAAAACAATTAGGACAAATTTACCATGTTCGTAATCTTTTTTTTTTTTTTTTATGCAAAATGATTTTGATTATTGCTTGCCAATTTTACCCTTATCTTTCTTCAATCAAGATAATAAATGTTTTCGAAAAACACCTCATGCTCTTTTTCCCATTTTGTTCAGGCAAGCGCATTATACGAATTAGCTCTATACTAAACACTATGTAAGCAGCAAGCATAGTAACATCGTTCCCCTCTGTGCATAAAGATAGACAATCCCGTATTCTAGAGAATTACAGAATATAATAAACCCGAAATGAAATTGATGCAATGTATATATTTTAATGACTATAATTTACACTAACAAGACACTACTGCACTCGCCAGTCTGATTCCACATTAAGAGAACAACCGAAGCATAAATGGTCATTTGCAACAGTACAACCATTTCAAATTCAATACCACTACCGGATAGCCAAAAGCCAAACGGCAGTGTTGAACAAATATAAAGGGAGAGATGAAAATAGCTAATCTCAAGATATGCAAAATGGCATAAATTTAGCAGCAAAACCTCCCCTGCATCCTTTTCCAAGAAGCCCAACAGATTCTCGAATTCTGTCACAAGAACAGTCGGATAATAAGAGAGATGAAAATAGCTAATCTCAAGATATGAAAATTTGGCATATTTACAAGATAAAGAACGACAACAGAATTGAACTTACATATCTTGTTGAAGGCAACAATATCACAACTCTGGACATACTCGTTAATTGGTTCAGCAGTGAGGTGATCCTCAATGAGAGTGTCAACGGACACTAAATCGTCCACAATTGTAAGCATAATCTGCAGTTTCTTAATACCATAACCAACGGGCACAAGTTTCACTGCAACACCACATTCACATCATTTGCAGAAGTAAACATCAATGTTAGACGAGTTGACACTTAGATAAAAAAATATTAACCAACTAATGGCCACTTGCTCTGATGATGAAGTGATTAAAAAGATCAGGAACAAAAACATACAAGCTCCCCAAAACAGTCCTTCCATTTGAACACTTCTGACAGCCTCCTCGAGTTTTTTCATGTCAGTCTCATCATCCCATGGCTTCACATCCATGAGGACCGACGATTTTCCAGCTGTGAAAAGTTACAAAATCACATGAATTGTTAGAAACCTATATACCCAATTGTCAAAATGATCTACAATCAATACAAACACATACACCCAGAAGTCAAGCACGCCTCACATGCTCACACCACTGTTGAAGCAACTTTTAGAGATAGAATTTCCATTCAAAGTCTCCTAGACACGAAGAACAAGGGATCACAGTTCCCAACTATTACCCATTTCTCAAGTCAACAAAATGTGCTGCTAGTCATTTATAGGACTATAATATAAGGCAAATTTCGACGTCTGGTACCTTATAACAGGAAAAGAGAACCTGCACTCTTGTTTCTAAAATAGGAGAGAGAGACACTCACACTCTTTCTTTTTCCCAGATGCCTTCATGGCTGCTGCACGTTCTTCTGCAGCCTTCTTTTCCTCTTCAGTCTCTTCACCAAAAAGATCAACATCATCATCATCATCATCGTCATCCTCAGCAGCTGAAGCCTGAACCAAGGGTTTTGTACTCATGAATACGATAGTCAACGTATATGAAAATTACAAGCCAATTCAGAAGCTGAGGAACATGATAAGGAGATTGAACTACCAAAACATACAAACTAGCGATATAGAAGTTCTGAAGTCCTGGAATTCAATATTCTGAATGCACCCTAGTGGTCAAAATTAGGCAAAAGGAAGCATTCACATACAATATATTGACAAAGTTGTGCCACCTAACACAACAGGAAAAACAATAGAGCTAGAAACAGAGTTGCAACAGGCAAGGATGTAGAACTTGCCTTAGAGTCAGCAGCAGGAGGAGTTGCGACAGCCTCCCCAAAAACTGGTACAGATCCCTCTATGGTGACACCACAACCTTCCGCAAAAACACCACTGAACATAAAATCCATACACCAATAAACAAACCATAGAAATGACTCAATGAGATTAAAAAGAAAAGTGAATGGTCATGGAAATATTTGTTGTTCGTTCCAACAATTGCATCTCCAAGTGTAATCAAGAACTACGAGAACCTCCGGAGTACTGAAACAACAATAGTACCAAATTATTAAGAACTAACGAAATCCTCAGAAATGCTTCAATGTGGTTGTACCACCGTGACACATTCACATATTCAGATGATGGAGGTTTTGAAATAGCTGCGTGCACACTGATATCATCCTTTGAGGCTTGGTACCTGAAAGTGAACAAAAAAAGAAAGAAACAATAAAGACTCAGAAAAAATCTTTTGTCATTTGGGAAAACAACAAACTAAGTGTATTAGTATCTATATACAAATGAGTTATCAATTTTTTTGTAACAGCAAGTAGCCACTGTAAACAAAAGAGTGCAACTTACCCTGTAATGTAGGAGGTAGTCATCAAGCTTCTTAAGGCCAGATTGCGAGTTGACATTGAAGAATGTGACTGCCATTGCTAACCCTGCAAGACAACAGAGATCAAATCCAGTTTTTGCCCAGTGACACAGTCATAGACTCATAGTATTTCTGTAACACCCCCACCCACAAAAAAAAAAAAAAAAGTCAGACTCATAGCAAGGTCTTAAATTCTTAACTTCCGACAATTTCCGATAGACCAAAAGAAATAAAATAACAAAAATTGTTACACTCATACAATTCTTAATGGGTAACACCTTTTTATGCAAAACTTAGAATCCCCGGGACATATTTTGGGCGTTTGGATTAAATAATTAGTGGTGGGAATCATGGGATTACTTATCTATTTTATAACCTATCTCACAACACATGTGATATACTATGCTTTTGGGGAATTGGTAGTATCTATGTAGCACAGACACAAATACGGATAGGGACACGGGACACGGCAATTCTAAAAAAATAAGGATACGGACACAGTGGGAACATGCCACATGTATATTTATTTATAATATATATATATGTACTCGTATATATTCTTTTCTTCCATGCTTACATTGCAAAATGTAAACAATGAACAACTTAACATTCACATTTCACCATAAATACTAACCATTAGTAGTTTTAACATAATAGATGCGTACCGATACCATTAAAGCAAAACAAAACATCCATAGTCATAGATTTAATACAACCCAATCGATATAATGCTTATATGGGACTGACTTAGCAGTTCATAAAATGCTTTCACAGCTGAGACTCCCTGTAATAAAGGCAAGGATAACTTAGCGTTGGCGATATGCGCGACAGATTGATCGGACGTAAATGAACCAGAAAGACTCTGTAAAACAGAAATCTCTACAATATCTAAATGGCAGAAATTGTTCAAATCCAGTAACCTATAATTTCGCAGCACATCACTAGAGCGAGAAGAGAAGAGACGAGACGAGAGAGACACATACTCGAGAGGGAGGGAGGAGAGACTAGGGCTTGGAATGAATCGTCTTGGGAATGAATCTACTGGTGTAGTGGTGTGGATTCTGCAGAAATTAATGTAAAGATATAATAACAGTTTAATCCAAATATTTTGAATAATTTCATATTAATTTCCAAAAATTAAAAACATATTACAGCTTGACCCTTTCTGTGTCCCAGCCGTGTCCCTCGCGTCCAATACGTGAATATAGCGTCCTTTTCCCTTGAAACAAACGGAGCCTTAGTTGATGAGAAAAACCAAAGCTTTCTACCTCATTGAGATGACAGAGTCGACCCTGCCAAAAATCCACTAGATAATCAACACGGGGCTTTTACATTTTGAAATTTGCATATACAGAAAGTTATCCAAGCACTCCATAGAAGTACATCTAAAAGAGAGGGAAATTGATAGTTTTGATGATAAAGACAGGGATAATAAGAACAACTGCCAAAAAACCATCGTGGCAAAGAAGTTCGACTTGAATTAAATGGTGAAATCCATTGCCTTACATGAATGGTATACAAATCGGATAAAAGTTGAGCTTTTGCATACTTGAAATGTGAGGCCAGAATTAGTTCCGAGAGAAACGATGTGCTCCTATTTAGAGTTTGTGGAAAGGAGGGGAAAAAATTATGACAGAAAGTAGAGGGAAAGTTGGATAGAAAGTAGAAGGAAAGTTGGATTCATTTTGTTATTTTCCAAACAAGAGAGGACGAAAATCATAATTTTCCCTTCGAGAATGACTTATTCATGGAGCTTCCGTGAGTTACTTATTCACGGAGACGAGCGATCCCGCCCGTCCGTTTTGGCTTTGGACGGTCCGGATTTAAAAAAAACTCTTCCAGGAATGTCCAATGCAATTCAAATGACTGCTCATCTTTAGTGTGTGTAATTCCAGCATAACAGGCAGTAGAGCACAGCTCTTGCTGTTTTCATCTTTGCTGTTGCACCACAAACTGTTTCCAAAAGCAACTTAACTGCAATGATCGTATCGAACTGAGTTGTACGCACATACGTGCGCGCTTTTTCACACATACAGGGTATTATTGTTGAACTAGTCAAGTGACAACAGAAAGGTGCAGACGGTAGACGTTAGCAATTGGTCTTGTACTGGTTTTCGAGCATCATGCTATTGAACTGAGTTTAACGCGCACGCGCACACACCCAATGATTGTTGTACTAGTGAAGTGACAACAGACAACAGACAACAGACAACAGACAACAGAAAGGTGCATGGAGCCATAGTCTGATTGGTTAGCCAAATCCAAGAAAATTGAGCTGGATTTGTGGACAGGTTTTGCTAATGTGATTGGTTAACTTTTGAAACATGTTTCCCAAATATACGAGTAACACACCAATACGCCATGTACTCGAAACTATCCATTCTTAGCTGACCATTTATTGAAGTTCCACTAGGAAACTAGAGCTAAACTATCATACTATATCCCAAATGTAATATCACCAATCTCATAATTCTAAAAAACAAGGAAATATGTTCTGCATTCTCAATAAATTGGTCCCGTGTCTAACTTGTCCTCAAAGAATTACATTCATTGAAGCTTTTCAAGAAGTACAAGATTGTACACAGCTGCAGACTTTCTTATTTTGGGTGTGCGAAGTGGCAATAAATACAACTGGAGGATTTGTAGGGATTTTAAGTCATTAAAACTAGCCGGTGACAAAATCTTTGTCGGCTGCTTCCCAAATGCTTGTACCATCACAAGTGCAGAGCTTTTGCTGAATCTGATTCATCTTCTGTTCCATACACCACAGGTCCACAATTGTTCTCCCAATGAGGTCCGCAAAAAAAAAGTAACTGGATATAATCAAAGGAATAAATCAAGAAAACGAAACGAGAAAGAAAGGGATAAGATCTGGTCCCCCAGGGAAATACCTGCATTCAACATGGGAGTTTGTTTTCTCCTCCAACCGCCCAATCGGTTAATCGGGAAAACCACATCTTTTCTTTGTATATAGAACACATTCAAAAGGGGAAAATGGGATTCCCAAGAAAGGAACAGAGGAGAAAAAGTTCAGAAGAAAAAATACAGCGCAAGGAGAAGGAGAATACACAGAAGAACATCCAAGGAGTTTCTGTACATTCTGGGTTCCATTATTCTCTCTCCTCCCAATATCATGAATGAACGAAAACTATTTCACTACGATCTCACTCATCCCCAGAAAGTGTTTCCCTGGATGGCTATAAGGATGTATAAAGAAACAGAAATACAACATGTGTCTTGACATCGAAACTTTGTTCAAGTCCATTTGCATTCTAATTCCTAGACTAACATCCTTTTTAGGCAAGCAGATAGCATCCCAAGCTGTATAAGTTTCAGCACACGACTAAAGAATTTTTTCACAATTGTTAAATCCACCGCATATTTTTTTTGGATAGGAATCAAGGTGCAAGCTCCAAAAAACTTACATGCTGATGGAACGGACAACTTGTATCATACCAGCGCAATAGATGGATTTCCTAGCCCAACGTTTAATCTTGTGTATCATTTTCTAATCAAGGCGAAAAAAAAATCAGTTGCTAACTCTGTGGAAATAAGAGGCCACGAGGATATTTGACTGGAACAGTGCCTAATTGGAAACCCAAAATGTCGCAAATATTGAAGGTGGTAGTTTGTTGTTTCTCTAGTTCATAATTCCAATATACGTAATAATGACCTAAAAAAATTATCCATGCTATCCAACAATAACTTAAGCCAATAAAAGTGTTCAAAATATGTCAAACCTATAATAGCCGCCTTGTAATTGAGGAAACTGACAGTAATCAAGTATTAAGCCCAAGGTAGCAGGATTGATGCATTGAGGAAGAGATAGGGCATAGTTTTTGGAAGATCCCATGCCTGTTTGAAGTACTTCTGGGCATATCATGATTCATGGTGCAAAACATGGCTACCTCTTCTCCACATGTTGGATTGATCCATCAGCAGCTTGGATCCAGATTATCATGAATTAATTGGGAATCAGAAATATATATATCCATTTCTTGAAGTCCTTCCAGTTGCGTTTAATCCATTGGAATCAGCACACCATAGCAAACTAGAAACGCTGTCCTCTTCATCAAATACAACATTATTCTCCTAACTGTTATCAGTTCCAAAGACAGCCAAATCTGGAAATTGCCACTGATGGGATGTACAAAATCTTTTCTTCCATATCATCATCTAGAGAATCCCACGTGATAGAATCAGCATTTCTACTGCCAGAATCAACTTCACTCAGGTCCAGTCCACCCCTTCTATGCCTATACCATCCTACCTTATTTATATGTGAAACCCTACTACTTGATATCGGTTCAGAATCGACACTAAGGGATGACATGCTGTCCAGTTGATCACTCTCAACATATATTGCTGGTTCTGCTAGACAAGATATTGTATGGCATGCTCAAGGAGCATGCATGAACTTGCTAACGACTCCAACCGCAAATGAGAAGTCCGGTCGAGTGAGGTTTTTATTAGAAGTTTCCCAACAAGTCTCTGATACATGCCTGGATTTTAAAGGGGGTCTATCTCATCAGCTTGTTGTCCGTGATTTTGCTCCATAGGGACTTCCGTGATTTTGCTCCATAGGGACTTAAAGGATGCTGCTTAATTACGAAGGGAATTCTTTCTGAACCTAGAGAGTCCTCCATACTCATTGCACCTTGCTATGCCCTGAATTCTGAAGTATGCTTCTTTATCACTGAAGATACTCCTGGAGAATTTTCTAAAATCTGAATCTTAAGTGGAACAGAATCATAAGACAGTTTTTTGATGAGCTATTTAAGATGGAACTCCCGTTTTCCATATCATCAAATGCTTCAGAATTACAATCATCAACTGAATTTTTCCTACAGCGATAAGGAGGAGGAATATATAAGCTTCTAAAATAGCTAACATTAAACTTTAATATCTAGTATTCTGGTGTATTCTAAGGTGATGTTATTTCCTCATGCCAATGACTAGAACTCTTGAAGTGCAGTTTCTCGATTCGCATAACCAGAAATTTCATCACATAAAACAGTCATAGTGTGGATACACAGATAAAAGCTATGACGATGTGCACCGATGGTAATAAAGTAATAAAGGTTCTCTCTTTAGTAATACATGAATTCAATTTCTTACTGAATTTAGTATTTTGTAAAGCTGTGTAGGTTATGACTGCTTCGAACAAAGAGAGAGAAACTGAGTTGATAAGAAAAACCAAAGCTTTCTACCTCATCGAGCTCTGTTTGCAGCCCGGGGGGGCGATGAGGGAAATAGCATGCATGCCCTAAGAGCTAGTTCATAGTGCATTTGGATTTTGCACCATCTGCCAGAAATGTTTAGCTAACAAAGCCGAGTTAAAGTCTCTATGGTCTCTAAAAACCACTCCACCAAGATACTATTGGAGACTTTGCATTCAGATTATTTTACGAGGAACTATGCCTGAGGGGCTTAAAATCTCCTTGTCTTCCTTTATACAATCTCAAAATTCATGCCATACGATTTGGAGTTTGCTTCTACACTAGTGATGGCTCAATGCCTAATTTTACTTTTCATTGAATTAGCTACATACATCATTTCAAAAATTGCCCATCCATCTTTTCCAAATCCTTTGCGTTTGAATGGGTAGTGATTATTGATTAACCTAAATTTCTTTTTTTCTTAAAGTACTCTAGTTGGACACCTTAGGATTGACAAACACCGTTATCTTATTATGGAAAAGAAGCAAAAAGACATCAGAAATCATTGAAGGTTACCCGTTTTAAATTTTTTCAGATTTGGCCCGGAGAAATAGATTGTCAAGTAGGAGCAATAGAACACTAGAGACAAGTGACAGAAGTGTATAGCCAGATTTCTCAAACACCAAGCCTGAGTTACTAACAAAATCCTCACCATAAGATTTTTGACATCTGCAAGTGTTTGACAAAAGGAAATATTAAGGATCTGTTTGGATAGACATGGAATTCAAATGAAGAGATTTTATGTTCAATTTCAACAAGCATATGAAAGTAGACCAAAGCTAGAACATTTAATTCCTGTATTGTTACAATCCTCAAGATCAAGGATCTCTAATCACTCCTATTAAATATTATTTCAATCACCATCTCCTAACTCATATAGCAATCCATATCTGAGCTATCCATTAGCTGTATAATAATGAAAAATCCATTCATTTGAAATCCACATCTATCCAAGTAAAGCCTAGAAGGTAAATAAAGTTCCACCGTTTATAGCAACAGTCCCGGGCTGCAAACGAACCTAGCTACTTGAGCAGCTCGTGGCTAGGGTAGGCTCGGCTCGGCTCGGCTCGTTTAGTAATCAAATTGAGCTCGAGCTCGAGTTTTTGGGCTGGTTTACTAAATGAGTCAAGCTCAGCACTCAAAAACTCGGCTCGTCTCAGAAAAGCTTGGCTCGTTTGTATCGGCTTTGCTTGTTTAAAATGCTAGTTTGGTAAATTAGCTAGACTTGGCTCATTAAGGGCTGGGCGCGTTTGTAAACCAGCCGAGCTCGAGGTTGAGTTTTGGGCTTGTTCAGTAAACTAGCCGAACTCAAACAGTCGGAAGCTCGGCTCGTTTACACGACAAGTTGGCTGCAACGGATTGAAGACAGGCATTACTATACAAGTAGTAACTGAACAAAAAATTCTTAGTTAAAATGCTCAATCATCTTCATCCACTGAGTAATGTTTACAGATTACTCCCCCCCTCCCACCCCCCAAAAAAAAAAAAAAAAAAATTCAACAGATATTCATGTGGAAGTGGAATTCGTATGATGCAAAAGGTGTATATTATATAAAACAGACCTGAGGGGTAATACAAATACGAAGTGTTCGATCGGTGTTCTATGGAGCCCTGAGTTTCTGTTATGCGGGAGGAGAAGGAGATTCGTCAAACCACAAACAAGCATTTGTGAAACACGATATTCCATAAAGCGTGAAATGCAGTTACGCATTCTTGAACTTCTGGGCGCTTAATTTTGCAACGGCACCGTTTGGATTAGTAGGAACTCGCATTTCCGAAGCACGAGTTAGGCTCGCATCCACAACAGCCCGAGAAACAAGCAACGAGCCACAACAGCCCGAGAAACAAGCAACGCGGGGTTCCGAAGCGCGAGTTCTGCAGTGGATAGACTTCTCATCTTCAACCTGCGAAGTGTTAAGAACAAGGCTTCTCATTCTTTTTGTCAATTTTCAATCTTATTTTGGAACTACTTTCATGATCTGATTCCTCTTGATTGTATAACTTGTTGATGAAAATGTTTTTGTACAGTGTAAATTCAATCAAGTATCAAATGGTTATTAATCGGGGAAGATATAGTTCTAAAAACATAGAGAAAAAGTTAATAAAGCACACTTGATTACAACTCTTATGAAATTAGAGAAGAAGGCTTCTCTTTTGCTCTGTTTTTGGAAAATTTCTACCTTACTTTGAAATCATATTTATCATCTGATTTGTCCACATTTTAGAACTCGTCGATTTCTATGATTATGTAAGATATCAAGTCAATCTTAAACTTCTTAGTATTTAATCGGAGAAGATATATGTTGAAAAAAATTGAGAAAAAGTGAGCCGGGAGCACTTGATTACAACTTCAAAAGACATTTTTCATCTTCCTGGTCGTAGACTTGCAGTTCGTTATAACAACGTCGCCGATCCAAGTCGACCTCACGTCACCGTCGCCGCTCCGAGTTCCGGTCAATTAGTCAGCCGGCAAGCGGTGTGTTCGCAACTCGGGCGACCGGAGCTGGTGAACTCATCCACGCGGCCACACCCATCGTCTCTTTCCCTCTCTACAACAACGGGTGTTTGCTAGAAACAGAACCACATCTGCAGCCAAGAATGTGAGGAAAAATCTAAAGTACAATAAGGTAAAATATTACCAACGGGTGTTTTGGTAATATTTTGGAGTTATTTGCTTTACTTGAGAGTCCTATCAAAATGTAATTCGGTGTATGCTGTACTTTCTAGAGGTTTTTCAATATGAATGTATGGATAGTTGGATCCAGACTACTGACTACATGACCTTATTTTGCTTAGCTTTTGAATTAGGCATAGAAGCAAGACTCTGCCTTGCATCGTAGAGTTTGTTGCACATTTTGGAGCTTTGGGTAAATTTTGGTCATGCTTCTTTCTATGTATCAGTGTCGCAGCTTTTCTGGATATGGATAATGGTATAGCATGTTTTTGCCAATTAAGAATAGTTCGTGAGAAGTAGATTTGCACTGTGTTTATTGCTGTTCCATACGGTTACAAACTGTTTTTGGGAGTACTTTCCTTCGTCGTAAATGGATTCATGTCATATGTGTTTTAACGGAGTCTTTTACATGCTGTCAGCTACCTAACACAAAATGAACCAAAAAGTAAAAAAAATCGTATATTTTCATGCAGTCTCCCTTTTCAATTTTGGCTGATTGACATCCCAAGCCGTTCTGCCTTTTTAGTTAAACCACTTTAGGCTAGTTTATGGAAACTCAAAGGCACGTAGAAGATCCTCGTCTACTCTCACTCTCTCAGTGTGAAGGTTCATATTTGTGTGGATGGTTGTACAGAATTGCATTGCTTCAAGATCAGTTCTGGTGAGTATGAGGATTTTGACTATTGACTCAGATTTGTGTCCTGTCCGCATGGTTTCTGAATGTGAGAAGGGCAATGTCAGCTTCTATCCAACAATGGGTCCTTGATCATTCATTGGAATTGCTTTAATTTGCTTTGGCTTTTTGTGGCAGAGGGAGTAATCAATCTTTGCTACTGTAAGATGAAGGCTCTCAACATTATATTGCAAAATTTTCTCTTTTTCAATCGCTAATTTTGATTCAGCAACTCAATCTATGGTTGATTCTGTAAGATTATTGTTTGTGATTGTAGGCTGAACAAGACACTGATGACGTTTATGCTCGAATTACTTTAGTGCCAGAGCAAGATGTATAAACATTTAAACCCTGTGAAGTTAAGTTTTCCATTCTTCTGATAGACTTTACGTCGTTATTAACCATTATAAGTTTTGTATGCAGCAAAGTGAACCAACAAGCCCTGATTCTTACAATCTGGAACCTCTGACGCCAATGCTTAAATCATTCTGCAAGGTTTTAACTGCCTCTGATACTAGCACTCATGGTGGATTTTCTGTTCTTCGATGGCACGCCAGTGAATGCCTCCTTGCGCTGGTAAAATCCTCCTCATGTTGAACTTGTTTTGACATTGTTCAGTTCTTTTTTTCTTTTTCTGAAGACAAATTTGTCCAGTTCTTTCATTATTGCCATTTTGTTGATTGAACTACTTGCTATCCTTGTTCATGATATGAATCAGCAATCACCTATGCAGGAACTGACAGCAAAGGATTTTGCAGCTGTGATTTAGGAGAAGAGAACAACATCTTTCTTTGATCATAGAGACTAATAACAGGAAGTACCCTTATATGATCAAATGTTTGCAGGTTAATAAACAAAAGTTCTTACACTGTCTTTGAGCACCTGAGACCTCATTTCACCTATGCATTTAAAATGTGAAGGACAACCCAAGAGGCATTTGCTTACAACAGGATGGAGTGCGTTTGTTACATCAAAAAGATTAGCTGCTGGGGACAGTTTGATGTTCCTGAGGTACTGTTCTTGTCCTTTATATTTGTTTAGTTTCATTCCAAGTCTAATTTCCCCACTGAACTATTTCCTTTAACAAAACAAATTTGTTTCCTCTAGGGGAGAGAATGGGGAATACGAGTCTGTGTTCGGCGTGGTGCTCATCAACAGTTTGCTATGCCATCGGTAATTCCAAGTCAGAGCATGCACCTAGGAGATCTAGCAACTGCATCGCATGCTGTGGCTACCTGCACCCTCTTTGTTGTCTCCAACAAGCCGACGTATAATTTTTCACTTTTCCTTTGGAAAGCACTTTGTGTTTTAGAGACCACACGCAATTCATGTTGTTATTTCATTGACAAAAATTATTAGGACGAGTCAATCATAGGCTTGAACAAATATCTACAAGCTGTCAACAACTGTAATGACTTCAATTTCTCTCTATGGTCTTGCTTAAAAGTTTTACTTGGGTCAAGCACAATTTCTCTCTATTGTTTTCGAAGAGGTAAAACTTTATTGTTTAGAGGAAGTAGGGCTGAAAATGAGCCGACTTGAGCTGAGTTTTTTAATGTTCAGGTTCGTTGGTTAAAATTTGTAGCAAAAAAGAGCCCGAGCTGAGCTTGCATAGGTTTTAGTCGAACTCAAGGTTCTTTATGAGCTAAAACAAGTCAAAGCTCAAGGCGAGCTTGCATAGGTTTGAGTCGAACTTGTACTTTTTTTTACAAGCCTTAACAAGTCAAAATATCTGGGTGCAAACCTTCATCCTATAACATACAACCAACTTTTTTTTTGATATCGTAATCACGGAAAAGTAGTTTTTAAATGGGTAAAATTAGTATAGATGAGAAAAAGTTGGAGAAACTACGACAGAGGTCTACACTTTTTGCAAATTTTGTAGTGGCAGTCCAAGCTTATAATCAATTTCGAATTCATAGTTGCTTCACCGCTATTCTTGCCCTTGACAACGTCAGCTCTGATCAATTTACTCTCATTTGTTCAAGACAATGGGTTTGAAGATCGGTTTATGCAGATTTTCATAGCAGGTTTTGGGGTGGTGAATCGTTGGCCTGTGTATGAAGCAGTTTTCTTCAGAAATGATGTTGGGAAGATGCCTATGAAGATTACCGTGATATCAGTAGTACTTCTGGCATAGTTAATTTCTATCCTAAGGAGATGGGGATTTGTGTCTAAGTATTGGTTTCAGTTAATTTCTATCCTAAGGAGATGGGGATAAGGCCAAAAGTTCAGATTTGGTAGCTTATTTCCCTTTTTTTCTTCTCTCGATTAATTAACCTTTATGAATTCTCTTAGGACATGTCATACATCATATAGGAGTTTCAAGCATAGTTCATGGTAAATCCGAATGAGAAAATATGCTTGCTTGGTGAATGTTCAGCTAAATATGTCGGATACAGAGTCCATATCCTTGTCCGAGTATTGAGTGCCCAACACTCGTGTTTTAGTTATTTGGAAATGTAGGTCATGCCCATGCTCCTTATCGTTATCGTTGTGAAGTAGAGAACTAGATCATACTCATGATGTCAGAAATCTTGCAGCTGGTTCTTTTTTCTCTCTGGTAAGTCGAACTTTTATGCATATGGTCTTGCCGCCCACATCTGATTTGAGTTGTTCAACCACTGTGGTATGTTGATGTCAGTTGATGAGGAACCTCTTGCCCCCTTATGGGAGACTGTCTGCACTGTGGATTGTATACCAAAAGAACCTCAAACCTGTCAATCTGTGGTCTAACTAACCTTGTATGTTTTTGCCATGTGCAAACCTTCAACATGAGAGGTATGCAAACCTTAGAGGGTGGTATCTGGTCTCTGAGCTTCATCCATTGATTTGTGTGGAAGGATAAGAAAAATACTCCGATGGGCATTCTAAGTGGACCTGTGCATAGAGTTCTTATTTGATTAGTTGCCTGTTTCTTTTTGCCTTTCAGAGGCAGTGTGGGGACATAGAGTACTTTTTGGTTCTACAAGGGTCCAGACTAATATTAGAGGGAACACTATTTTTACCTGTTTTGTATCATACTGGCCGGTTCCCATTTTGTAGACCACCCAAAACCTCTTTGTGGCAAACCGATCTCAGGAGGATCCCTTAAGGCTGTATAATATTAGCGGGAACTCTTTTCTTCAATGGTCTGTTTATTGAGGAAAAACTACGTAAATTGGTAACATATGTAGTAAGCCACCTACTTCAGCACAGCAACCTTCAGTTTCTTGGGTTATAATTTACTATCAATGTCCCTGACGTAATTTTGATAAACGAAGTTGTTTTTTTGAAATTATTAGGTTTTGTTTTGTCTGTGACGTAACTTACGTTCTCATTAGATGTTTTGATATGGATACTGGTGAACTAATGTAAAATTTTATAGTGTCTTGACTTGTATGTATGGTGCATACTATTTAGCAGAATATGATAGAAAGCCACCACTTAACTGCTATTTGACCCAACGTGTATTTGTAGTTGACATAACACAAAATGAGGGAGGCTGTTCCAACTTGTTGCGAATGAATGTAGAGTGCTTCCAAAAGTTTGCGTTTGTATTTAGGGGTACTGGAAGGTTGAAAGATACTGTGCATTGTATTGTTGAGGACTGGAGCAATTTGCAATGCTCTTGCATGAAATATCAGTGTCAAGAACCGTAATGCAAAATGCAACCAGAAGCGGTATGGTCAAACAATATTGCCGTATTTCCACATCGTACTTAATGCATTAATTGACATGCAAGATCACTATTTGAAGCAATCCACGGGAAAAATGGACACAACTAATGAGATCCGCAACAATAATAGGATGTCACCATATTTCAAGGTAAAACCGTATTGCGTCAAAAATAGTTTAAAGATACTTAACATGCTTTCTTTTCTAAAATACTCTCATCTGGTACTGCTCTGAGTAAGATTGTGTTGGAGCAGTTGATGGTACACACCTATTTTTGAAACTTTCTGCTAATTACATAGCACGATTTCGTGGGAGAAAACAATGGCCTTAATAAAATTTACTAGAAGCATGCACATTTGATTTGAGGTTTACACATGTGTTAGTTGGCTGGGAAGGATCAGCATTTGATTGTAGAATGTTAAGCTGTGCTATTAATAGGAAAGATGATTCCACTCGCCCTCCAGGTAATATTTAGCATATAAATAACAATAGCTCATTTGAATTTACACCATCTTTTCAAAATACACATTGTTCTTTGTGAGGGCAACAACTACGTTTTAGATGCAGGATTTTCTTTGCTAAGGCATTACGTTACCACTTTCCGAAGTACAAGATACCACCTAAATGGAATAAGAGGTTGTGTGCCTGCAACAGCAAAAGAATTGTTTAGCCATAGATACTCGTCACTATGAAATGCAATCGAGCGAGCATTTGGGGCATTAAAAAAGCTAATCAAAGTTTTGGTTTGAGAACTGTTGTTTAGCTATGCAACGCGAAGAAAGCTAGTAATCACTGCTTGTATTGTGCACAATCATATTCTAGGAGTAATGGCAGATGATCCCATTTACATATTGTTGACCGAGAGCTTGCAAATCAAACTGCTCCTATTCATGCTACAGTTGAGACACATTTGAATAGGGCTGAACATGGAAGGGAAGGAAAGAGAAACCGACATAATGAACGCAATGTGAGCTGATTTTTCTATAGGACGTCAATTCAATGTTTGAAAATGCTGAATTCTCCGTTCTAGATACATCTGAATGGTAGTCTTTGGTTTTATGTTGAACTCCTGTACTTGATTGTCGAGGATATAATTTGTATGGCATGGTTCAATCTTTTTGAATGCTTATATATTGTCATAACTTACATTATTGCTAAAACGATACTTGTGGGCTGTTGTTTTAGGAATGGAGCCAGGTGACACTCAATATCCAATAAGGACAGGAAGCAAAAGGGGAAGAACATAGTTTGGACTGAAGAGAATGAGTGTATCAATCAAGCTAATGAAGGCTACAAAGTGGATAAGGGTTCTACAGACCAAGCATATACTGCAGCATGTTCAACCATGAACTTGAGTTTTAACCTCTTTTGACTCGCAATCATATTGTTCATCGTCTATACAGATTCATACAAGAAATGTAGAGCAAAAGTAGTTTCTCTTGGAATCTAGTGAAAAAAATTGTCAAGTGTAGCAATATAAGTGTGGGCTGCATATGTGGCTGTAAGTATTATACCATCATATTCGATTAGGATTTTTTTGCTCAAGGGGATGGTGGTTTATATTTTTGAGGCATATGACTAGTGCAGGCAAATTCAGATGCAAATTGTTTACAAGGTAAGAAGATTGAGATGCTTGACGAACTAGCTATTGTGTGTGGCAATGATCAAGCTACTGGCGAATGGGTATGTTCAGCAAAGGATCTTAATGCTAACTATTCGAGGAAAACTTGTCAGATTTCAATGATAATGTGGTGGGAGAAGACTTATATGACACTAGCACAGGCGTGGACCTGCAAAGCCACTGAAATATCACTCAATGAAACCAAAAGGAGTAGAGCTTATGTCTGAAACGATGGCTTCTGTTGCGACTAACATGGCGAGACTCGCTGATGCATACGAGAAGAGTTTGCCTTGCATAGATTATAATGAGCTTTACAAGGTTCTAATGGATGTTGAAGATATTGACATCAATTGCCAGATGACTGCGTTTGACTTTTGTGTACTTGAATGCAGATCCTATAAAAGCTAGAGCATTTGTTATTTACCCTCAGGAGATGCGCTGCTTGCTTTTACTGGGATCTGTGTACAGCTGAAGCATACAGACATCAGTCACAAGTCTTTTTGAGGTTTTCCTAATGCCAAACATATATACATTTTCAAGGTTTCTATGTCTACATCTTTGGCTTCCATATAAACTTGATACTAGAAGTGCCTCAACCATTGAGAATTTTTTTTTTTCAAGGAAAAGCAAATGGAGAAGGCGACCAGTGGGTGACTTGCCCTTGGGCTTGTTTAGTAAACGGGCTGAACTCAAACATTACGAAGCTCGCTCTGCTTGTTTAAACAAGTAGTCACTGAACAAATTCCAGTCTCAATTAAACACAACAGAAATTCGTATCTTAGTTAAAATGCCTAATCATCATCTTCATCGACTGAGTAAAATTAATCTACAGATATTCATGTGGAAGTGGAATTACTATGCTGCAAAACTGACCTGAGGGAAATACTATACTACTAGTCCAAAGCACGGGTTAGTTTTACATCGGTACCCGCTAGTCCAAAACCCAAGAACAGAGCTTCCAACTGCTAGACGACGCCGTTTTTCCACGAACCAAACTCACATCTTGCCGTTGTGATTTAAGTGTGAGCTTCCAACTCACCATCTGTCAAGTTTTTCTAAGTTTTTTTTTTTTTTTTAATTTTATATAATTTTAACAGTTTGGGGCTAATTTGAATTAGTCTATTTTTGGAATGTTCGAAATCTTGGGTAAATTAGAATTTGATTACTATAACGAATAATATACCTCCGGAATGAGTTAATTCAGGATCAGGAATATATCCATGGAGCTTTGGGGAAGTCTTTGAGTTCAACATTCCTCTTTTAGCGGGCCTACTTTCGTGCTACCAAACTTCTAAGGCATGAAATAGGTAGAGGTTACCGACCCGTAAAATACGCCGATGGACGGAGTCAACAAGGGAAATCTGGATAAGTTAGACTTGTTCTAAGAAGCACGTACAATGACACGGATACGAGAATTTAAATAATAATAGGGATACGAACAAGCGAGGAGACTGACAAAAATGTATATATTAAGGGTAGATATTCAAATGTTATTAGCATGAACATTCCATCCGGAAACCAACAAGACAATTATAATTGTTGGGTTAAAATTTTTATCAATAATTCTATGTTCCCCGAAAGGGTACCCAAAAATACCTCCAAATGAAAAATCAATGCATTTTCGGGGTACCCAGCATTGATCAAAGTTTATTGTTTCCTTTTTAATTACTGCTATAACGATGATTTTATTTGATCATTTGTTCATACTCCTACTTTGTCCTTCTATTTTTGGAATATCGTACCCCAAAAGAAGCTTGCAATACTAATAAATTTGTCCTTACCGTGTTTCCATCCGTGTTCAAATTTTAGACACACGTCCCCAAAGTGTCCCCCGCTTAAAATAATTACATTTATTTGACATGCCACATGGCGTGTTCCATACGTGTCCCACGTGTCCTCCAAGTGTCATTGCGTGTCCCTAGAGTATCCAACACAGATACGGCAAGCAATTAGGAATGTTGGTGCCTTATAGGGCTTATCTTTAACCGAGCTCGGTTTATCATGCGGTGTTCAGGACAAGGAATGGCCGATTATGCATGTACTCGTCAATTGTTTTTCCATTCATCTATGTTATTTTGGCACAATCTCTAAGACTACTAAACTGATATTGTTATAATGTGTTTTGGCCCAGTTATCACTAAGATCGATTGGGTCGTTGAAGGGGACCAACGGAGCTGATATAACTCAAGTGTTCTTGGGGTGCAAGGATATATAATTGATAAACACATTTCATTGTGAGGCGAGGACAAGGATGGATGGGCCTCTCTACGACCTTGGGTGGTAAGCCTCGTCGATACAACTCGCTTAATCACTGCGACAACCCCTTGAGGTTGACCAATAATTAAAGTTTTTTTTTTTTTGCCTACGATCAGATCAGAACCAATAGAAGTTTAACAGACATAATAGTGCAGCTTCAGAGGTATTAAAATCTAAAATATGTTCTTTGGAACTAAGAAAGAATCATCACTACTGTCTGATTATAGATGTATATCATTCTGCACAAACCAAAATGTTCCCATGTGAGCTCTTTTGACTTCTGATGATACATATATGGAATCAGCCGGCCATAAACGCGTTTATTCAACAAATCAAAGAATTTTATACTAATGATCTGAATAATGATATCCATTACAAAAGGAATTTCAGCCCATATGTTGCCATATGGCTGGTTTGTAAAAGAATCAATGAAATTACACCTCTTCATCTGAATAAAAAAACCAGATTTCTGCTGTGACTCTACATTACACTACATACTGAGATTCATGCAAAACTAACCTAGCCACAAATGTTCCAGTCGCTGCGATCCCTATAGTAGCCAACAAATGAGCATCATCAAAATCCAATGGCACCCAAAACACTGGATTTTCAAACCCGAATAAGCTTTGATCACATTGCCCATTCCCCAAGATACAGCATGCCAGATCATCGTCTCCCATAGGGGGAGTCAAAAGTGAACCAGGCGTGGTTTTCATACCACACCGAGGTATAGCAATCGACGTGTTGTGAGAAACAAAGCGTTCATAAGATGATCACACGGACACCTTCTTTGTTTTGGAAGAAGTTGAGCCCTTGCTAATATAGTCCCAGACATACACATTTGAGTCGTCTCCCGCTGAGACGATATGTTCCCCATCTGCAGTGAAAGATGCAGTCGCCGGACTATTTGTCTTTCGTGGGCCTAAAGAATGGGGAGAGGACAACAGTTAACAGTCAAAATATTAGCACTTGAGTTCAGTAGAAAGAATTATCTCAGGTTGCATAAAGATCATATAATATAAAGGTAGCACAAAGAGCCAATCATTCTTTGTAACCAAGAAAGCAATACGTCCACTGAAGGAGAAAGTTAATATTTGGCATAACTATTGAATTGGAGTTGATTTGTGGTTCTAAATTTGTCAAATGAGGACAAATGGTCAGTGATAATGTAGTAGTCTGTCTGAAGTTAGCTAGGAACATGAAAGGTCAATACACAGTTAACCAAAGCATATGAAACTTCCTTGCTGGTCAGGAGAAGTGACAAGTTGGGTATTTCAGTTCTGCCAAAAACATGGCTATCTGTTAACCATCCTGCCTATCAAGGGCGAAGCCAGGAATTGGATACGGGGTGGCACCAATTGGATTCATGGAAACTGCTACATCCCACTTTCTCCCTTTTCTATCGATCGATCGTGTACCTCAAGCTAAAAAATTGACAAGTTTCTGGGGATGCCTAAGGCAATGGAGCATCCCTCTTTCACCCAAAGTGTAGAAAAAGGATTAATGCGTAGCATAGTTGCGAATTCACTTTATATGCTTATTTTTAGGCACCATAACCCATAAAAAAACAAGCAGTAAAAATACTAAATTTGTGAGGAAAAATTTAATACCAAAATGGATCACATTCCTCTCCAATTAATGGAAAAAACAACAAACCTTGCGGGAACTATACAAAAAATGAGAGAGAGAGAGAGAGAGAGAGAGAGAGAGAGAGAGAGAGCAGCTCTAGCTGTGAGGAGGTTTTGGAAAAAAGGAAAACATTTGGTGCCCAAAAGGCTCGGACTCCTGTGTGGTGCCTCAAGCACTTACCAAATGGTACCCTCCTTAGCCACACGAACAAAGCACACTTTGTGTATTCGTGACATACTATATTTTTATTGACCAGTTTTTTTTCCTGGTATTTCTGAAACGGGGGGTGGCACGTGCCCCCCACCCACACACTAGCTGGCTCCGCCCTGCCGCCTGTATCACACATAGCTTTATAGGAGTGATAGTTGTTTTCATTCATTACTTTCAGATTGCGCTACTAGTTGATGTTCGTAAAGGATTTGCTACGGCATTTTTGTGCTTGCTTACATTTTATAAAGCTTGATTGAATCTTAATGTTGCATTAAGGGGAATAAACAACACAACTGAAAAAAAACTCAATGCTCACCCTTGAATTTGAGGATGACATCAACACCACAAAGTACTCGAACTTGAGAATCAGCAGAAGTGACAAGAACTTTGGTTGGATCACTGGGAGAAAACTGTAAAGAGATGAAGTGACCAACATGAGAGTCTATATGAGACGCAGACTGAAATGGATCTGGAAAAAAGAAGTCGTGTAGTTTCTTTCGGTCTACTAGCGAAGAGAAGGCAAGGGGCACTAACCTGAAAGCCAGTTATCCTCTTGCAGGATTACTTCTTTTTCCCCTTCAAACATATCTCACCTTCCAGCTGCAACTGATTATCTGACCCACGCAAAACATGATCCCACAATGTTAATTCTCCGAGTTTCATGCTCGAGCAAGACTTGAAAAGAGTGTCTGGTGAAGGACATGTGCATAGCTATGGTATCGTAAAAGCGGCAGCTTCCATCCATTGAGCCCGCAATTCCTCGCTGCAATTATAGACAATGCATCATCATTTAAAACCAACTCCCATAATTTTCAAGCAACATTTTACAAGAAGGATAGAAGGCCAGAACTTCTCCAAACCTTTCCACTAGGAGGATAATAGCATACAGCAGTCACTATTTCTCTTTTGTCACCCAATCAATTACATGACAGCCATGCACTACCAGTAGTCACTGAACAAATTCCAGTCTCAATTAAACGCAACAGAAATTCTTACCTTTGTTAAAATGCCCAATCATCTTCATCCACTGAGTAAAATAATTCTACAGATATTCATGTGGAAGTGGAATTAGAAAGCTGCTAAAGGTATATATATTATCGGTCTTGCTACTATCAGCACACTGGATTGACGATAAGCACACTAGACGGCAACGAAAATATGTATTTCTGTTTATTTTTTACACTCTTTAATACACATTCACACACCTACTATTGTCAGCCCATTTGACTTCCATATAAACTTGAAACTAGAAGTGCCTCAACCATTGAGAATTTTTTTTTCAAGGAAAAGCAAATGGAGAAGGCGATCAGCGGGTGACTTGCCCTTGGGCTCGTTCAGTAAACGAGCCGAACTCAAACATTACGAAGCTCGCTCGGCTCGTTTAAACAAGTAGTCACTGAACAAATTCCAGTCTCAGTTAAACACAACAGAAATTCTTATCTTAGTTAAAATGCCTAATCATCATCTTCATCCACTGAGTAAAATTAATCTACAGATATTCATGCAAAACTGACCCGAGGGAAATACCATACTAGTTTGAAGAAGTTGAATGGATTGAGGGAGGGGTAATACAAATACAAATACTCAAATACATAGGAGTACTTTGGATGAATCGAGGAATTAATTATGGTGCCTGCCTGATCGAGTTCGGTGCTCGATCGGTGTTCTTCGCAAGTTTCTATGGAGCCCTGTGTTTTTGTTTTGTGCGAGAACAAGATCCGTCAAACCACGAACACGCATTTGTGAACACGATATTCCACAAAGCGTCAAATGCAGCTACGCTTCTTTCTTAAACTTTAGCCGCCTTTTTTGACTGCTGGCCGCTAAATTTTACTTCTGGCCGCGTAATATTGCAACGGCGCCGTTTGGATTAGTTAAAACTCGCATTTCCGAAGCACGAGTTCTGTGTGGACAGACTTCTCATTCTCGATCTGCGAAGTGTTAAGAATAAGATTTCTCCCCTTTTTTGACAATTTTCAAACTTATTTTGGAATTACTTTCATGATCCGATTCCTCCTGATTGTATAAATTGTTGATTAAAATGTTTTTATAAAGTATGAATTCAATCGAATACCAAATGGTTATTAATCTGAGACGATATGTCTCTAAAAAAAATGAGAAAAAGTTAGCTGATCACACTCGATTACAACTCTTATGAAACTAGAAAAGAAGGCTTCTCTTTTCCTCCGTTTTTGGAGATTTTCGACCCTACTTTGGGGTCATATTTATGATCCGAATTGTCCACATTGTAGAACTTGTCGATTACAATGATTTTGTAAGATATCAAGTCAATCGCAAACTTCTTGGTATTTAATCGGAGAAGATATATATCGAAAAAATTTGAGAAAAAGTGTGCCGGGAACACTTGATGACAACTTTAAAAGACATTTTTCCTCCTCCTGGTCGTAAACTTGCAGTCCGTTAAACAACTTCGCCGATCCAAGTCGACCTTCACGTCACCGTCGCCGATTCGAGTTCCGCTCAATTAGTTAGCCGGCAGAGGTGTGTTCGCAACTCGGGCGACCGGAGTTGGTGAATTCATCCACGCGGCCACACCCATCATCTCTTTCTCTCTCTACAACAACGGGTGTTTGCCAAAAACAGAATCACATCTGCAGCACAGAATATGAGGAACAAATCTGATTCAATTTCTATTGACGCACATTCTAATTGCTTTTCGGGTTTTGATTTTATATGGCTTACAGCATTAGAAATCGAAGCAAGGTGTATGCCTCCCCGTGTTTGACATTTGGCTTCTGAAGGTAGTCCTTTTTCGGCATATGGTCTTTGTAAACTTGTTTATGAATTCACAGCTTTCGCGGTTGGTTGTGCATGGTAAGGCTTCTACTAGAACCTCGTATTCGAAATGTGAGGTTATAAATTTACCAGACTCATTGTAGACTTAGCTCTTTATAGCTTCAGATCATTTATTGGTTGCTTGTAATGGTTTCGCGTATTGCAATGCTTGAGAGAGACATTTCACTATGGAGAGGAAGAAGATGAATGGGGATCTTAAAGGTGAAGGGCCAGAAATGCGAGGACAGAGATGAGGGAATACATAGTAGTATACATGGTAATATGGGTGGGACAGAATCTTGCTGCTGGTGTGGAGACGAGGAGAACATTGGGGCTTTCCTTTTTATTTATAGCCTCAGGGCATCTTTCGTCTTCATTTGGGAGGGAAAATGCTCATTGACATAAGTTTTTGCAAACTATGGGCATGTGGCACATGATTCATAAACTGTTAAAATGGATGGAGATCTATACACCAAGTGGGGGTTATGTGGTCAAGTTTAAACCTCAAGGGAAAGCGCTGGTAAAATGGACTTTTCCCAAATTTATACGTATTGTGGTCTAGTACTTTTCCACTAGTACATTTTTTGTGCATCATTTGCTGGTTGCTTTTAATTCAGGCTACTTGTTTCATTTTTCTGCTTTGATATGCTTCATGGCGAACTACCACTACCTGTAAATCTTGATTCAGGTGTACTTTAGGTTTACACCGTCCTCAATTACTGTCCAATTGGCGAAACTGGTGAGAAAAGGAAAAAGGCTAGGAGGGAAATAAAAACAAACCGAAGTGTTAATAAAATAAAAGAGTAACAGAAGACAAAATTGATAATGGCATCTTTCGATCTTGTTTGGATAATGCATGAGTAAAAGAAGAGCAAGACCAGTTATTCTCTCCCTTTCTTGGAAAAGATAAATGTTAAATGACGGACAGTAGATAGTTTTATTTTGTGCTTATTAGGGAAAGGAATATGGTTTGTTCCCATTTCTCTACTCGAAAGCTATCTAAATAGGTGATTTTGCAGTAGAGAGTCCATTCCGTTTCCTTTCCTATAAAGTTACTCCATCTTTACTTTATTTTCTACTCTCAGCACCACCACTGCAGTGCATTTGTTTCTCTTTCATTGCACCCCTACTTGAAGGCATCAGTCCTCTTAACTCGATGACCGAGTCATGTTGACAATCACCTACTAACTGATGGGAGATGAACACTTTGTTGCTCTATAAATTGGCTTCTCGTTTCCCTAGTTTCGCTTTCTTATGTTTCCAGTAACGCTTTCTTTTGTGAAGCTTTAAATATCTTGCCCTCTTGAACCTTGACAGCAGTTTTAATATTTTAGTTTGGAAGGGGCAGAGTCTGTTGCTCTACCACTCTGGGACAGGATTTCGTCATTTGAAATTGGGTTCACTTGCTTGTACAGATTGTATATGTTGCATCAAAGAATCAAAAACCAACTTTTTCAAGGTAAAACCGTACGGCGTCTAAAATAGTTTAAAGATACTTAACATGCTTTCTTTTTAATAGTACTCTCATCTGGTACTGCTCTGAGTAAGATTGTGTTGGAGCAGTTGGATGGTACACACCTTTCTGTGAAAGTTTCCGCTGATTACATAGCACGATTTCATGGGAGAAACAACGGCCTTGACAAAATTTACTAGCAGCATGCACATTTGATTTGAGGTTTACATATGTTCTAGCTGGCTGCGAAGGATCAACATTTGATTGTAGAATGTTAAGCTGTGCTATTAACAGGAAACATGGAGTCACTTGCCCTCCAGGTAATTATTTAGCATATAAATAACGATAGCTGTTTTGAATTTACACCATCTTTTCAAAATACACATTGTTCTTTGTGAGGGCAGCGACTACCTTTTAGATGCAGGATTTCCTTTGCTAAGGCATTATGTTTCCCCTTTCTGAAGTACAAGATACCACCTAAATGGAATAAGAGGTTGTGTGCCTGCAACAGCAAAAGAATTGTTTGGCCATAGATACTCGTCACTACGAAGTGCAATTGAGCAAGCATTTGGGGTATTGAAAAAGCTAATCAAAATTTTGGTTTCAGAACCGATGTTTAGCTATGCAACGCAAAGAAAGCTAGTAATTGCTGCTTGTGTTGTGCACAATCATATTCTAGGAGTAATGCCAGATGATCCCATTTACATATTGTTGACCGAGAGCTTGCAAATCAAACTGCTACTATTCATGATACAGTTGGGACACATTTGAATAGGACTGAACATGGAAGGGAAGGAAAGGAAAGAGAATTCGAACCGTAATAATGAACGCAATGTGGGCTGGATTTTCTATAGGACGTCAATTCAATATTTGAAAATGCTGAATTCTCCGTTCTAGATACATCTGAATGGTAGTCTTTGGTTTTATGTTGAACTCCTGTACTTGATTGTCAAGGATATAATTTGTATGGTATGGTTCAATCTTTTTTGAATGCTTTTATATTGTCATAACTTACATTATTGCTAAAACGATACTTGTGGGCTGTTGTTTTAGGAATGGAGCCAGGTGACACTCAATATCCAGTAAGGACGGGAAGCAAAGGGGGAAGAACATAGTTTGGACTGAAGAGAATGAGTGTATCAATCAAGCTAATGAAGGCTACAAGTGGATAAGGGTTCTAAAGACCAAGCATATACTGCAGCATGTTCAACCATGAACTTGAGTTTTAACCTCTTTTGACTCGCAATCATATTGTTAATCGTTTATACAGATTCATCAAGAAATTAGAGTAAAAGTAGTTTCTCTTGGAATCCAGTGAAAAGAATGGTCGAGTGCAGCGATGAAGTGTGGGCTACATATGTGGCTGTAAGTCTTATACCATCATATTCGATTAGGATTTTTTTGTTCAATGGGATGGTGGTTTATATTTTTGAGGCATATATGACTAGTGCAGGCAAATCCAGATGCAAAACGTTTATGAGTTAAGAAGATTGAGATGCTAGACGAACTAGCTATTTTGTGTGGCAATGATCAATCTACTGGCGAATGGGTATGTTCAGCAAAGGATCTTAATGCTAATTATTCAAGGAAAACTAATATCAGATTTCAATGACAATGTGGTGGTAGAAGACTTACGTGACATTAGCACAGGTGGTGGAAATGGATTTGCAACTCAACAAGGGAATACTAGTAGCCAAATACCAACACTAGGCGAGCCCAGCCGCGGACCTGCAAAGCCACTGAAATATTGCGCAACGAAACCAAAAGGAGCAGTGCTTATGTCTGAAACGATGGCTTCGGTTGCGACTAACATGGCGATTATTGATTAACCTAAATTTCTTTTTTTCTTAAAGTACTCTAGTTGGACTGTTGGACACCTTAGGATTGACAAACACCGTCATCTTACTATGCAAAAGAAGCAAAAAGACATCAGACTTTTGCATAAAGACATCAGAAATCATTGAAGGTTACCCGTTTTAAATTTCTTCAGATTTGGCCCGGAGAAATACTGTCAAGTAGGAGCAATAGAACACTAGAGACAAGTGACAGAAGTGTATAGCCAGATTTCTCAAACACCAAGCCAGAGTTACTAATAAGGGGGCGACTATTCGTAGTCCCATATTTTCTACCTTAGCCCGTTAAAAATTTTCAATTATATTCGACAGTTAGCTACCGAAATTGAGATACATTTTCAGCATCCAATTGCCGAAATATAATATTTTTTTCAACAGCTATTTACCGAAAATGTATATTCAGCAGTTATTTACCGAAAGTTGAACATATTTTTGACATGTAGTTACCGAAATATAATCTTGTTTTCAACAGCTATTTACCGAAATGTTATGTATGATTTTCAACAACTATTTACCGAAATGTAGTGGGATAAGGGAGAAAATAGGGGGCTGCGAATAGTCGCCCCCCTAATAAAATCTTGACTATAAGATTTTTGACATCTGCAACTGTTTGACAAAAGGAAATATTAAGGCTCTGTTTGGATAGACATGGAATTCAAATGAAAAGATTTTATGTTCAATTTCAACAAGCATATGAAAGTAGACCAAAGCTAGAACATTTAATTCCTATATTGTTACAATCCTCAAGATCAAGGATCTCTAATCACTCCTAACTCATATAGCAATCCATATCTGAGCTATGCATTAGCTGTTTAATAATGAAAAATCCATTCATTTGAAATCCACATCTATCCAAGTAAAGCCTAAAAGGTAAATAAAGTTCCACTGTTTATAGCAACAGTCCCGGGCTGCAAACGAACCAAGCTACTTGAGCAAGTCGTGGCTAGGGTAGGCTCGGCTCGGCTCATTTAGTAATCAAATTGAGCTCGAGCTCGAGTTTTGGGCTGGTTTACGAAACGAGCCGTGCTCAGCACTCAAAAACTCAACTCATCTCACAAAAGCTTGGCTCGTTTGTATCGGCTTAGCTCGTTTAAAGATGCTAGTTTGGTAAATTAGCTAGACTCGGCTCATTAAGGGCTGGGCGCATTTATAAACGAGCCGAACTCAAACAGTTGGAAGCTCGGCTCGTTTACACGATAAGTTGGCTGCAACGGATTGAAGACAGGCATTACTATACAAGTAGTAATTGAACAACAAATTCTTAGTTAAAATTCCCAATCATCTTCATCCACTAAGTAAAATCTACAGATATTATTTCCCCCCAAAAAAAAAAAATTTCTACAAAAGTTACCTGAGGGGTAATACCGTAATACAAATACAAAGTGTTCGATCGGTGTTCTCCGTAATCGAGCCCTGTGTTTCTGTTTTGTGCGAGAAGAAGAAGATTCGTCAAACCACAAACACGCATTTGTGAGATATTCCACAAAGCGTGAAATGCAGCTACGCTTCCTTCTTTGGCGCCATTTTTTAAATACTGGCCGCAAAATTTTGTATCTGGCCGCATTCTTTTACTTCTGGCCGCTTAATCTTGCAACGGCACCGTTTGGATTAGTTGGAACTCGTATTGCTGAAGCACGAGTTAGGCTAGTATCTAAAACAAGCAACGCGGGGTTCCGAAGCGCGAGTTCTGTAGCGAATAGACTTCTCATCTTCAACCTGAGAAGTGTTAAGAACAAAACTTCTCACTTTATTTGGCAATTTTCAATCTTATTTTGGAATTACTTTCATGATCTGATTCCTCTTGATTGTATAACTTGTTGATAAAAATGTTTTTGTAAAGTATGAATTCAATCGAGTATCAAATGGTTATTAATCTGAGAAGATATATTTCTAAAAAAATGGAGAAAAAATTAGTTAGACACACTTGATTACAGCTCTCATTAAACCAGAGAAGAAGGCTTCTCTTTTCGTTCGTTTTTTTTAAAATTTCAACCTTACTTTGGAATTATATTTTTTATCCGATTTGTCCATATTGTAGAACTCATCAATTACAATGATTGTGTAAGATATCAAATCAATCGTAAACTTCTTGGTATGTAATCGGAGAAGATATATGTCGAAAAAATTTGAGAAAAAGTGAGCCGGGAGCACTTGATTACAACTTCAAAAGACATTTTTCCTCGTTCTGGTTCTAGACTTGCAGTCCGTTAACAGCGTCGCCGATCCCAGTCGACCTTCACCGTCGCGGATCCGAGTTCCGATCAATTAGTCAGCCGGCAGAGGTGTGTTCGCAACTCGGGCAACCGGAGCTGGTGAACTCATCCACGCGGCCACACCCATTGTCTCTTTCTCTCTCTTCAACAACGCTATTTGTGCCTCAGAAGTCTCAGTCTCAGAAACAGAACCACTTATGCAGCCAATAATCTGATGAACAATCTAAGGTACAATGGGTGGTTGTTCCATCTAATTCAATTTCTATTGCCGCACATTCTAATAGCTTTTCGAGTTTTGATTTTATATGGCTTACGGCATTAGAAATCGATGCAAGGTATATGCCTCTCACATGTTTGATATTTGGCCTCTGAAGGTAGTCCTTTTTCGGCCTATGGTTTTTGTAAACTTGAACTCCGTTTATGAATTCATAGCTTTCACGGTTGGTTGTGCATGGTAAGCTTCTACTAGAACCTCGTATTCAAAACGTGAGGTTACACCAATCTTTATGTCATATAAATCTACCAGACTCATTGTTAGACTTGGCTCTTTATAGCTTTTGATCATTTATTGGTTGCTTGTAATGGTTTCGCAAATACAATGACGGAGATGAGGGAGTACATAGTAGTATTCATGGTAATATGGGTGGGTGGGACCGAATCTTGCAGCTGGTGTGGAGAAGAGGAGAACATTGGGGCTTTCCTTTTTATTTATAGCCTCAGGGCATCTGTCAAATACTATAATCAATTCTTGTCCAAGGGAAGTCACGTCTTCTCCTTTTTATCCTTTCAAATTCACACTTCAATTGCCATTTACCTTTACAAAGGATCAGTTTGGGGTGAAGGTTAAGCGTCTGTTGTGTCTGGTTCGGCTTTGCAATAGGAGTTTGGTCCTCTGTGGAGGATGGTCATAATTACTAATTAGCATTGGCAATCTCTGTTGACCAATTTATAACTTCCTGTTGTCATGGACTTGGGTACAAGTGTCAAGTGCGGATTTGTGTCTAAGTATTGGTTTCGGTTAATTTATGTCTTAAGGAGATGGGGATAAGGCCAAAAGTTCAGAGTTGGTAGCATATTTCTTTTTTTTTTTTCTTCTCTCGATTAATTAGTCTTTACTAATTCACTTAGGGCATTTCATACATCATATAGGAGTTTCGCGCATAGTTCATGGTAAATCCGAATGAGAAAATATGCTTGAATGAGAAAATATGCTAGCTAGGTGAATGTTCAGCAAAATATGTCGGATATAGAGTCCATATCCTTGTCCGAGTATTGAGTGCCCAACACTCGTGTTTTAGTTATTTGGAAACGTAGGTCATGCCCATGCTCCTTATCGTTATCATTGTGAAGTAGAGAACTAGATCATACTCATGTTGTCAGAAATCTTGCAGCTGGTTCTTTTTTCTCTCTGGTAAGTTGAACTTTTATGAATATGGTCTTGCCACCCACATCTGATTTCAGTCGTTCAACGCCTGTCGTATGTTCATGTCAGTTGATGAGGAACCTCTTGCCCCCTTATGGGAGACTGTCTGCACTTTGGATTGTATTCCAAAAGAATTTCAAACCTGTCATTCTCTAACTAACCTTGTATGTTTTTGCCATGTGCAAACCTTCAACATGTGAGATATGCAAACCTTAGAGGGTGATATCTGGTCTCTGAGCTTCATCCATTGATTTGTGTGGAAGGATAAGAAAAATACTCCGATGGGCATTCTAAGTGGACCTGTGCATAGAGTTCTTATTTAATTAGTTGCCTGTTTCTTTTTGCCTTTCAGAGGCAGTGTGGTGTACATAGAGTACTTTTTGGCTCTACAAGGGTCCAGACTAATATTAGAGGGAACACTATTTCTACCAATTTTGTATCCTACTCGCTAGATCCCACTTCGTAGACCACCCAAAACCTCTTTGTGGCAAACCGATCTCAGGAGGATCCCTTAAGGCTGCGTAATATTAGAGGGAACACTTTTCTTCAATGGTCTGGTTATTGAGGAAAAACTACGTAAATAGGTAACGTATGTAGTAAGCCACCTAATTCAGCATGGCAACTTTCAGTTTCTTGGGTTATTATTTGCTATCATTGTCCGTGACATAATTTTGATAAACGAAGTTGCTTTTTTTGAGATTATTAGGTTTTGTTTTGTTGTGACGTAATTTATGTTCTCATTAGATGTTTTGATATATATAGATGGATACTGATGAACTTGCTCTTTTAGATGTAAAATTTTATAGTGTCTTGACTTGTATGTATGGTGCAAACTATTTAGTAGAATATGATAGAAAGCCACCACGTAACTGCTTCCAAAAGGTTGCGTACGTATTTAAGGGTACTGGAAGTTTGAAAGATACTGTGCATTGTATTGTTGAGGACTAGAGCAATTTGCAATGTTCTTGCATGAAATATCACAGTGTCAAGAACCGTAATGCAAAATGCAACCAGAAGCAGATGGTCAAAACAATATTGCTGCATTTTCACATCATACTAAATGCAATAATTGACATGGAAGATCACTATTTGAAGCAATCCACGGGAAAAATGGACACAACTAATGAGATCCGCAACAATAATAGGATGTCGCCATATATCAAGGTAAAACCGTACTGCGTCTAAAATAGTTGAAAGATACTTAACATGCTTTCTTTTTTAAAATACTCTCATCTGGTACTGCTCTGAGTAAGATTGTGTTGAAGCAGTTGATGGTACACACCTTTCTGTGAAAGTTTCTGCTGTTTACGTAGCACGATTTCGTGGGATAAAACAATGGCCTTAACAAAATTTACTAGCAGCATGCATATTTGATTTGAGGTTTACATATGTGTTAGCTGGCTGGGAAGGATTAGCATTTGATTGTAGAATTTTAAGCTGTGCTATTAAGAGGAAACATGGAATCACTTGCCCTCCAGGTAAATATTTAGCATATAAATAACGATAGCTCTTTCGAATTTACACCATCTTTTCAAAATACACATTGTTCTTTGTGAGGGCAACAACTACCTTTTCGATGCGGGATTTCCTTTGCTAAGGCATTACGTTATCCCTTTCCGAAGTATAAGATACCACCTAAATGGAATAAGAGGTCGTGTGTTCGCAACAGCAAAAGAATTGTTTAGCCATAGATACTCGTCACTAGGAAATGCAATCGAGCAAGCATTTGGGGTATTAAAAAAGCTAATCAAAATTTTGGTTTGAGAACCGATGTTTAGCTATGCAACGCAGAGAAAGCTAGTATGCACAATCATATTCTAGGAGTAATACCAGATAATCCCATTTACATATTGTTGACCAAGAGCTTGCAAATCAAGCTGCTCCTATTCATGATACAGTTGAGAAACATTTTATTAGGGCTGAACATGGAAGGGAAGGGAAGGAAAGAGAATTCGAACCAAATTAATGAACACAATGTGGGTTGATTTTTCTATAGAACGCAATGTTTGAAAATGCTGAATTCTCCGTTCTAGATACATCTGAATGGTAATCTTTGGTTTTATGTTGAACCCCTGTACTTGATTGTCAAGGATATAATTTGTATGGTATGGTTCAATTTTTTTGAATGCTTTTATATTGTCATAACTTAAATTATTGCTAAAACGATACTTGTGGGCTGTTGTTTTAGGAATGAAGCCAGGTGACACTCAATATCCAATAAGGACGGGAAGCCAAAGAGGAAGAACATAGTTTGGACTGAAGAGAATGAGTTTTTCAAGATAATGAAGGCTACAAAGTGGATAAGGGTTCCAAAGACCAAGCATATACTGCAACATGTTCAACTGTGAACTTGAGTTTTAACCTTTTTTGACTCGCAATCATATTGCTATATCGTCTATACAGATTCATACAAGAAATGTTGAGTAAAAGTCGTTTCTCTTGGAATCCAGTGAAAAAAACGGTCGAGTGCAGCGATGAAGTGTGGGCTACATATGTGGCTGCAAGTATTATACCATCATATTCGATTAGGAATTTTTTGCTCAATGGGATGGTGGTTTTATATTTTTGAGGCATATGACTAGTGCAGGCAAATCCAGATGCAAAACATTTACGAGGCAAGAAGATTGAGATGCTAAATGAACTAGCTATTATGTGTGGCAATGATCAAGTATGTTCAGCAAAGGATCTTAATGCTAACTATTCGAGGAAAACTAATATCAGTGATGATGAGTATTCACCTATATCAGATTTCAATGACAATGTGGTGGTAGAAGACTTATGTGACATTAGCACAGGCGGCGGAAATGGATTTCCAACTCAACAAGGGAATACTAGTAGCCAAATTCCAATGCTAGGCAAGCCTAGCCGTGGACCTGCAAAGCCACTGAAATATCGCTCAACGAAACCAAAAGGAACAGAGCTCATGTCTGAAACGATGGCTTCAGTTGTGACTAACATGGCGAGACTTGCTGATGCATACGAGAAGAGTTTGCCTTGCATAGATTATAATGAGATTTACAAGGCTCTAGTGGATGTTGATGATATTGACATCAATAGCCGGATGAATGCGTTTTACTTTTTGAGTAATAGAATGCAGATCCTATAAAAGCAAGAGCATCTATTATTTACCCTCAGGAGATGCGTTGCTTGCTTTTACTGGGATGTGTGTACAGAAGAAGCATACAAACATCAGTCACAAGTCTTTTAGAGGTTTTCCTGGTTCCAAACATGTATACATTTTCAAGGTTTCTTTGTCTACATCTTTGGCTTCCTTATAAACTTAGATACTAAAAAGTGCCCCAACCATTGAGATATTTTTTTTCCAAGGAAAAGTGAATGGAGAAGGCGACCGGCCGGTGACCTGCCCTTGGGTGTAACTATAGATCCTCCAAATCCGCAGCGGATCTCAGGGGGGAATCGATAGCGCCCCAGCTGGGGCCAAAGCAATCCGCAAGCGGGGAATTAGAGGGGTTCAACGACCCAAGGCGTGAGGCCACCATCCCAATATTCAAGAGAGCGTCGATAACACGCCTTGAATCTGTGAGCTCTAATC